>NC_052619.1:26141393-26414931 GCF_016545825.1 Eucalyptus grandis
CGCCTTCCCCGCATGTTAACACAGCTCATATACACAATGCATATAATCACACCACACAACAAATGAAACGCCTCATCAACTCAATCAATCACAAGAGTCCCAATTATAAGGCCAAACTCGTTATAACACATCCCATACCGTACCACACAATTTTGTTTTATAATCAGGTGCATCTAACTCAATCAATCATGCTTCCAATTGTTAATTATGCCCCTCTAGAGTACGGCCTACTTGAAGTTCAATGCCATTGGCATAACCAGGCATCGTCTCACCCCATTGAGCACGGCTACATCTCTCAAAGACGGCTTTCCTAAAGAGTATAAGTCCGTAATCTACTACGACCCAAATCCCATATGTGGTAACGTCCGGCGTAAACGCTGGGATGGGCTATCTAACTAACACACGACCATTCAATCTCGACTCGTGACACCATGCATTGCACTCACTTGCCTCAAATAAAATAGTGATCATGGCCTATTTTCTTCGTGTTAAAAATATCCAAGTGAAAATAATCGTGTTTTACACTGAATCGAACTTAAAAGTTCATAACCTTCTTTTTTAAAATCCCATTGTTTTATATAGTATATAAAACCATTTTCTTGTTAAAACCCGACACCCGAAATTTTTGAATAAATATCGAAATTCACAAATTTTGGAATAATTGACCAAATTTCCAATCAACACTCAATTTGCACAAATTAACATCCAATTGCATAAACCGAACACACCATTACAATCAACACGAAATTTTGATCACCGACTATCCCGGTCTAACTTTCAAAAATAATAAATAATTACATAATTATCAAAATTAATTAAATAATTCAATACTAACTCAGGCCGTAATTGCTAAATTAATCGCCTAAACGAGCTGAGAAAATTTCCGAACTGTCTAAATAAATAGCACATCCTATCTAGGCCTTAATTAATCTAATCTAACCACCTAACATGCAATACTAAATAATTAAATCACTAATCTAATCTAACTAACCACCTAATCCTTAACTAAATTAAACTAAACACCCATTAAGCATAATTAACCTCTTAAGCAAGTTTAGTGAGTAAACTCACTAGATTAATGAGCCGGTGAGTCCACGTAATGGCGTTGCAGTAGACGGTGACAAACCTCTTAGCGGCCGACACCCGACGAGGCCTAGAAAGGCCCAAAAATTCTAGAAGCTCTCAACTAGGGCCGAGAGTTATGTTTCTTCTGGCCTGTATGGATGGAACCAAGCTGCTTGGACGGTTAGAATGGCGAAATAGGGTAATGAGCTACTGTTGCAGGCGACGGTGGCTGCTCCAGTGGCTTGGATGGCCACAACAAGGCTCTGGTTCAGCTCAACGGTGGTCTAGGGCACAATAAGAGGCGAGACGATGTAGGATGAGCGACTACGCATGCAGGAGACGCACGCCTTGCGATGAGCGCGCGACGGTACTAGACAACATCTTGGCTGCACCGGCAGTGGTCGACAACTAGGGGTCTCTCTGGTTTTCTCCGCAACTGGAGCTCTCAAAATGGTCACAAATGGAGAAAGGTGGCCGCCGAAGGTAGGAAGAGGCTACCGGTCAAGGAGGGGGCCACCAAAATATCCAAAATACTCAAGAACTGGCCCTACCAAGCTTGGCTCTCTTCCTCGCCCATTTGCAGCTGCCAAAGCTTTCTTGGCAAGTCTCCCAAGGGTCCAAATGTTGCACACCATGGGGGCTACGAATTTGTGCATTGTCCACTCAAATTCGATTCAATTCCCTCCAATTCTCCTTCAATTGAACTCAATCCGATCTCCATAAATTCAACCAAGGTGTCCACACTCCAATTCACATTTTTCCTCGCGAATAGAACCAACTTGCATCCTAAAATGCAATCAAAACGGTCCCCCTGAATTTTCCTGACAAAACGGCCCTACTTTGAATTTTTGCCAAAAATCTCTCTGCAGAAAATCTTCGAAGGATGAGTCGACGTTCCTAAAGTAAATCATGATATGATAGAACTTCCATTCTGAAATCGGGTTCAAATTCGTGGTTAATTTTAATCCGACACGATTTTAGTGTGACCTAACCCGCCGTTGTATGCCAAGTTCAGCAAGCGTGAGTTTTGGTTAACTCATGTTACTTTCTTAGGACATGTGATCTCGGAGAAGAGATCTCTATGGACCCAAGCAAGATAGAAGCAAGTGATCAAGCGGCCAAGTCCAACTATCGTGATAAAGATCAGAAGTTTTATGGGTTTGATAGGCTATTACAAACGGTTTAGGAAGGGTTCTCATCATTAGCATCGCTTTGACAAGACTCCTGAAGAAGGATGAGAAATTTGTATGGACAGACAAGTGCAAAGATAGTTTTCAAGAGCTGAAGGAAAAGCTGACTACCGCACCTGTGCTGACGATTCCATATGATCTTGAAAGATTCGAGATCTATAGTGATGCATCATTCAGAGGACTAGGTTGCGTGTTGATGCAACATGGCAGAGTTGTTACATAGACCTCCCGTCAGTTGAGAACTCATGAACAAAATTACCCAACGCATGACTTAGAACCCATGGCGATTATCTTTGCCTTAAAGATTTGGAGACATTATACGTATGGAGAAAAATTCAAATCTTCACGACCATCAAAGTCTCAAGTACCTCGTTCTTTCGTAATGAGTTGAACATGAGACAGCGCCGATGGATGGAATTGCCAAGGACAATGACTCGTGATATTCAATATCACCTAGAAAGGTGAACAAGGTCGCCGATACTTTGAGTTGAAAGTCTTCATTGCTCATATACTGATTAAAGAGTGGAACTTAATTGAGAGAGCTCGAGATTCGGTATTCAAGTTTGAGGTAGGCCACCGTCATCCTCGAATTGAGCCATGTCAGGTGTACGTAAGATACTTCAGGCGGACACCGAGAAAAGAAATGCAGACTTTCAGGTTTCGATGATGGAATACTGAGATTCCGAGGACGTTGGTTGTACCGACGATGTAGCCGAGAGAGATATCTTATCGAAGCACATCGTAGAAGCACAGCATTCATCCCGGTAGTACCAAGATGTATCAAAATCTGCATCAACACTATTGGTGGTCAGTATGAAGGCGAACATTGCTAAGCATGTCGCCAAGTGTTCGACGTGTCGCCAGTGAAAGCTCAAAGATTGTAAGCCAGAGGACTTCGCAACCTCTAGAGATCCCGAATGGAAATGGGAGTATATCACGATGGATTTCGTGACCGGATTACCGATGAGTCAAAGAAGAAATGATTCAATTTAGGTAGCAACAACGATTGATAAAGTCGGCTCACTTCATTGTAGTTCAAAAGGAACCGAGTTTGGATAGGCATGCAGATAGTAAAGACCGCTTAGAGCAAGGAAAAAAGTTACGTAGATGCGTCGAGGTCTTTGGAATTCCAATTTGGTGTTCACGTTTTCTAAAGGTGTCACCAATGAGGGAAACTTCGCGCTTGGAAAGAAAGAAAACTAAGTCCGAGGTACGTAGGTCCGTTTGAGATTCTTGAGAAAATCGCGAACCTAGTGTATCATCTTACATTGCCACCAAGATTGGTGCAAGTGCACAACGTCTTTCATGTGTCGATGTTAAGGAAGTATGAGCTCGACCCGACTCTCATGTGCTCAATTTCGAGAAATTGGACATAGATAACCGTGTGTCATACGTCAAAAGCCTGGTTCGAGATAGTGGATCGAAAGAGTAAGTTTTGTGTACAAAGACCATTCCATTGGTCAAAGTGGTTTGGCAACACCACGATACTAAAAGAGTAACATAAGAGACCGAAGAATCGATGAGGCAATTGTACCCCCACCTTTTTATGAAGTTTTGTAAGGTTTAAATTTCGAGGATGAAATTTTATGAGAGGGCTAGAGTTGTGACATCCTAGATTTTCAGTCCCGTTTCCTACCGAATAAATCGAGCATTTCATTGACGTGCCTATAGGACTGTTCCTCAAAGTTAATCACTCTCGAGATAACTAGACTATTTAGGAAGATATTAAGGAATTTTAATGCAATAGACTTGAGAATTCGACTGTGAATCGACTTCTGACCATGCTCATCTTTAGAGGTCATTACGCATAGTATAAAATCGATTTGAGATTAGAGATAGGTCGACTCGACTCAGATGTGTGGCTAATCGTGGGTAACACCACTAAATTGGAAAATTCTCGCCGACCGACTCTAGACTAATTCTTTTGTCGTTTTGGTACCCTGTGTTCATATTTGAATCCTTAAAATTTTCATGACAACCGAGAGTCGACAGTGTGTCGAGTGGGTTCATATTGGCTCGAAGAAAATCGACCACGAGTCATTTGCACTAAAAATCTCTAAAAACTACCCGGTAGCCTAGGTCACGCTAAAAACGCGTCGAATGAAAATTAACCGCGAATTCAAGTCCGATTTCAGAAATTAAAGATTTTGTCATGTTACAATAAATTCTATGAACGTTGACTCGCTCTTAGAAGATTTTTTTGAAACCCGAGACTTTTTGAAAAAGTCGGCATAAGACCGTTTTGTTAAGAAAAGGCCGGGTTTTTTATCACAAATTTGGGAAGCATGATGGTTATGTGGATGAGGAAAATATCGATTTGATCGATGGAGGGTCAATTGAATTTATTGAGACCAAATGAGTTTGAATTGAACAACAACCTAAGTCCAATTGAAGCCAATTGCTTGGAAATTCGTATGCCCCCATAGCCTAGCCAAATTGCACCATTTCAAGGTTGTGGGGGGGAGCCTTAGTGGCTCATTGTGAGCCAAGGAATGATACTTGGCCAAGGAGGAGCCTTGGAGATCAAGTTGTGGAAAAAAAATGGCCATGTGGTCCCTTTCCTCTCTCTCCTTCCTCTCTCTTTCCCTCATTGTGCGACAACCCTCCTATCCACCTTCCTCCATCTTTTCACACACCAGCAAAAGCCGAGAAAGTGCAGCAACCACTGGACAGCAGCCTCCACGTCGCACGCCACCGTCATTGGTTTCGCCCTCACCTGTGCCGCGCGCACCACCGCCCTTCGCTCACCCTCACTCACCCCAGAGCTATCCCAGCATTCCAGAGCTGTCCGAGCATCTCGACTGCCGTGAGTGGCTGCCAACCGCCGTTCAAGCCCACCAAGCCCCGCCAAGGTCTAATTTTGCTTCTCGAGCCATCCCCACCTAAACCGAGAGACCCCCTTGCCATTTCAGCCTTTAACTAGCCAAAATAGAAGCAGAAAGAAGTGGGTTTCCAACCACCTTGTAGGTCTATTTTGAGGTGTTTCCAAGCCTCAAGCCTAGGCCCGCTTTGGAGAAAAGTCTCTCGCGCCGTTCTCGTCGGTTTGATTCGACCCATGTGTTAATCATGTCACGCCCGAACCTCGAGTGCGCACATCCCACTCGTCGATACAAAAGCGACTTCCCAGACACATCGCCGACCCATTAAATTTTATTATGCATGCGGAAGCGAAACAAATCCCCGACAACATTTAACTTGGGATAGAAAAGCAGCATTAATCACAACCAAACAAGCTTTCTTATAAACGCATAGGTTTATATACAACATGGATGGTTTACAAAATAGACAGAGCTCAACAATTAGGAAGCGTCCTATGACCAACTTGTCGACACATTCGCCGATTCTTCGCCTCCACCTTCCGAACTCAGACTTCCGGTCCTCCACGACCGTCATCTAGGGACCTGAAATATTATCCCACAACCGGATGAGACTACGTCTCGCGAGTCCTACCCTCTAAAACTCAATTAGGAAGAAAATGATATTGCTAGTATAAACACCTGAGGGGGTGAATAGGCGCACAAACAATTTGTCGATATACGGAAGCAATGTATTGAAATACGATCGATGTAGAGAGTAAGGAAGAGAAAATCAAACACGATTTATAGTGGTTCGGCTTATTCCAAGCCTACGTCCACTCTTCCGCACCGACAGCCCACCGGCTGGATTTCACTATGATCAAAAGAGTAGTTACAGCACGCCTTGCCTTGATTCCACGGGTAGATGTACTGCCACACCTCCTCAAGGTCTCTCACAAATATAGACTCTCTTTTGTATACAAGATTCGCTCAAAGGATTTATCTAAACAAATAGGAGCTTCGTACTTTGGAATTTTTCTATCGTGCACTCTCTTTAAACAACTAAGAACGTCTTCCTTATATACTCCTTTATGCCATCATACCCGTTGGCACTTTCCAAAGGAATTCCTCCACTCTACCCATTGGACGGAATCAATTAGGAAGATCGTTCGAGCTATTAAAGGAACGTGTTGATAGCCCATCAATCATGTTCGCCCATACAATCAGGATCTCGGTTTCCATAAGTAGAACCTTCCAATAATATTTAGACAATCATCTAATCTTCAGTCATTGAATCAATCTTGATCAATCAAAGGATTCGATACGTCTTCTCCAGCCACGAGATCTTCTCCGATGATAAGGTTAAATCCTGAACAAAACATCTAGTTCGGGATAACCTTTCTTCAACGGATCGAGACTCACAATGAGGATAGACTTTGAGTCTTGAAGTCCGGCGTCCCGAAGTCTTCGACTTTAACCAACAGAGTCGCCGACCTTCGACTAGACTCGATGGAAACGTTTTGTCAACTTCAAAACTCTTCACGAGGATTTCTCCAATAATCTCCCCCTTTTTGATGGTGACAAAACCTTCTCGAGATTTGGATAACTTTGACCCGCAAAACATTTCTCAACCACATATGCATATCTTATAGAAATAAATGGCTAATAGAATAACACTAGAATCTCGCAACCACAAAAATAGGTTAGTCCCGTATATGATTAAGCCATTCATAAGATATCAATATTGATCAATAAAAGCAGTAAAGTCAAGTCCAAGTCTAGGCAGGTTCTTGTCAGACACAAAACAAAGTCAAAGTCTGTCAAAAACAAACAGACAGCTTAAACACAATCCAACAAACAATTAAAACAAACAAGTTAAAAGATTGAAATTGAAAGTTTTCAAATCATGCATCTCTCCCCCTTTTTGTCATCATTTACAAAGGATGAGATGAAATCAAGATTGCTTGGGAACGCGGACAAGCCGAAATCTTCCATAGATCGAACAATGCCTTCCGGCCTCTTAAAGTCTTCTTTAGCTGTACAACCTCCTCACTCTTGGCATTGGCCTGATTCGAATGTAGAGAGCTTGCATCTTTTCATTTAATGAACAGAAGAAGCTTGACCTTCATTCTTCAAACTTTGAACTTCGCATCCCAAGGCATAAATCTCGACCTTTCATCTCCAAGAGAATATCCATGATTCTACGAAAATCTGCTCCATTATCGTCCGAGTACTTGCGCTCGTTCTGATGGAGTAAAAGCAGACGATGGTGGATCAGCATAATCTCGCAGGTTGGGCGATGAAGCTTCATGACCTTCCTCTAGAAATTGAGATGCATAAACATCTTTGGGTCTGCAGGCGAGCGACGACTCCTTCACTTTCATCGGAAATGAAGATGTCACTCCTTTCTCCCGAACTCCCCCGTTTTCATGCCTACTGTGGAGAAGAGATTTCCTCAGTTCTTCTTCTCTTCTTTCTTCGTCTTTCTTGCTCGCTCTGCTCGTTCTGTTCCCTTCTTGCTCTTCCTTCTCCTTTGCTTCTCTCTTCTTCTTCTTCCTTCTCCTCTCGCTTCTTTCGTCTTTTGTTCCGATTCTTTCTGTGGAACAGGACGACCTAAATTCCTCAAAGCCATTGCAGAGATTGTGATGTCTTCGTCATCATCTTCATCCTCAACGAGGAGAGCTCTTCTTTTCTTTGATGAAGCAGCCATGGGCTCCTTCCCTTTTCTCTTAGCGAGAAGAGAATTGATGAGATTTGGTAGAGTCTTCTCCTTGAATTTCTCCAATTCCTTGCTCAGTTCCTTCGACGCATTTTGGTTACCATTTTCAGTCCTACCACCATATGATCGCATGATCGAACACAAAGATTTGCAGAGGCTGAATATTCGATGTACGAATAACTTCGTAACAAGGCTTGGGTAAGGAGTTGACCTCGTCCTTCATCACGCTCTATACATATGAAACATAACGGTATGAGGGAGAAAACTTCTTACCACGAGAGGATGGCATACATCAACTTTGCCTCGTAACTTGACACACGTTTGGAAGTTGATTTGGCCGAAGGCAATTGATCACAATTTTGTGAAGCAAGATATTGAATGCATTCATCCGTGAGTAAGTGATCTTCTCATCTGTTCTCCGTCATTCACCGTTCAAGTGTAGCCCCAAGAATGGAAACTTTGATTGGTTGACATCTCGCTCTCTCAACTTCTAGCACATCTCGCCAGATATTCATGTCCACAACATAGTCTTGTTCTTTAACACGAAGGAGAATCTATTCGCATCCAAAAAGCTAAGATTTGAATAGAAATATGCAATCAATTCGGTATAAGCCTCGGTAGAGTCGAGCAAAACTTCTCAAGTTGAAGATAACCGAACTTTTCCCTCAAGTTCACTTTCACAAAGCATCCGAAAATCAAAGTCCACACTTCTAGGGTTTATTACCCCACGCTTCAACAATTTCGAGTACATCCTTTTGTTCCTTTGATCGAACAAATCTCCCATTTTCCTTGAATTTCAGCCGCAATACCCATTTTCGGTTGAAATAGACTGAACGTATTGTCATCATCATTCCCATCTACAGGATTCGGCCCCGATCCACGAGGATCACTGGGATATTCGCAAGGGTTTCCTCGACCACCCCTTTACGAGCGATTCCCAAACTTTCCATTCTTTTCGAAAGATATATTCGTTCCTATATCCTTTTTCTCTAACAAAATCATCAACATAGTTCAAAGGAGTATGAATTCCTTTTAAAGCACGATATAGCTTGTAGATAAAAGCGGGCTTTTGAACTCTTACGGGTCCGCCTCCTCGATGATTTCTTCCGATGCCGATCAACGCCTTGAGGACTGGATGGTGGAGAATGACGCTGCCGAGAATGTTGTGGGCTCGGTTGCCGATCCGAGCAACTTCATCTTTAGTAAGATCGTTGCGTAGCCCCTTACTCATTCTCTCGTGGTCCCCGCTTGCGATTCTTGACGACTTTCGTGAAGAAGACATCTTTAACGTGTTTGGAAGCCTTTGCTTGACTTTCCTAAAAGATGACAACTTTTGAAGATTTAGCGAAGAAGACAAACGGGAATGGAGGATCGATGCTTTCTAGGGTTTTTTTTTTTTAGAGAGAGTAGAAAAGAGAAGAGAAATCGACAGTGCTCTTCGGTTAAAAGAAGAGTAAACAAACCGTCATAAAGGAAATAAAAATATGCCTTTTCAAAATAACTGTCTTCATCCTCAAAAATAGTTATTTCAAAAATAACTTCCTTGTTAAAATGAATCAATGCAATATTTATGTTAATTAAATATAGCAACAATTTAAACACAATCGATGATCGTACCTTTTCAAGATAAGATTGAGAGAGAAAGACTTACAACCAAGGTCGAGCCAAGACAGAGATAAAGTCTTGTAAGCTCGAGTCCGAAAGTCTTTAGACTTTAATATCCTCATACCTCAAAATGTTGAGTCCGGACCGTATAGACTCAAATTGATTTTTCTCCAAAGGCTTTGTGAATATATCCGCCATGATTCTTTGAGTCAACAAATTGAATTGAAACATCTCCATTTTGAACATGGTCTCTTATAAAGTGATGTCGAATCTCTATATGCTTTGCTCTTGAGTGGAGAATTGGATTTTGGTGAGATTGATAGCTGGTGTTGTCGCAATTAATCTCCGTGCATGAGTCTTCAATTTCAAAGTCTCTTAGCTGTTGTTTTATCCATAGAATTTGCGAACAGCAGCTTCCAAGAGCTACATACTCGCTTCGTTGTTGAAAGAGACACGGTGCTTTGTTTCCTTGAAAACCAAGACACCGCCTCGCTCCAAGCAACGGCAAGTTCCCAAGTGCTCTTTCTATCAACTCGCAACCGGCCGATCTGCGTCTCGAATATCTCGAAGATTAAAGTCTCCCTTCTTAGGATACCAAAGACCGATGCTTGATGATGAAGCGACGTATTTAATGATGCGTTTGGCAGCACTGAGATGGGATTCTCTAGGATCTGATTGAAACCTAGCACGATGTAAACACTCAACAAAATATCAGGTCTAGAGGCGTAAGATAAAGAAGTGATCCAATAATGCTCATGTACAGCTTTTGATCAACTTTCTTCCCTTCTTCATCTTTGTCTATCTTTAAAGAACTTGACATTGGAATGTCGACCTTTTTGCAATTCTCCAGTCCAAACCTTTTGACAAGATCATTCACATATTTTTCTTGATAAATAAAAGTTCCTTCCTTCAATTGTTTTATTTGAAGACCAAGAAAGAATGTTAATTCTCCCATCATACTCATTTCAAACTCATCTGCATAGACTTAGAAAATTTCTTGCCTGATTCTCATTAGAGGATCCGAAAATAATGTCATCCACATATATTTGAACAAGTAAGAAACTTTTGTTTTCCTTCTTGATAAATAAGGTCGTATCTACTTTACCTTTGACAAAACCATTTTGAATTAAGAACTTACTCAATTCGTCGTACCAAGCCCGAGGTGCTTGCTTTAAACCATACAAAGCCTTTTCGGCCCGAAGACCGAGTCCGCTTCTTTGGGTCTTCAAACCCTGGTGGTTGTTCCACATATACTTCCTCATGGATAAATCCATTTAGGAAGGCGCTTTACGTCCATTTGGAATAACCTGAAATTCTTATAACAAGCAAACGCAAGTAATAGTCGAATAGCTTCTAACCTTGCCACCGGAGCGTAAATCTCATCATAGTCTATTCCTTCTTCTTGCGTATATCCCTTGGCCACGAGTCTTGCTTTATTTCGTACGACTTTTCCTTTCTCGTTCATCTTGTTTCGAAAACCCATTTAGCTCCAATAATGCTTTTACCTTAGGTTTGGATGTCAATTTCCGACATCATTTAAGCCGAACTGCTCGAGCTCTTCTTGCATAGCTTCAATCCAGCTTTCATCGATAAAGCTTCTTCTATGCTCTTTGGTTCAATTTCATAAACGAGTGCCACAGACTAGACTCTTTCTCTTTTTTGATGTGCGAATTCCTTCATTAATTTCGCCGATTATAAGATCTTTGGGATGACTAGACTTATGCTTCCAGCTACTCGTTGATTTGTCGGTTGATGATCTTTTTCTTTGTTTAGATCTTCACGAACATCTTGAAGCTGGTTTTCCGAGTCTCGAGATGCTTCTTGAGTTGTAGACTTTGGAGGGCTCGTAGCAGTTCCCGACTCTTCGATGAGTCCGACTTGATTCATCTTGCGTTGAGTCTTGAAATTTGACATTCATTGACTCCTCCACATCTGGCTCTTCTTGTTATAGACTCGTAGGCTTTGCTTGAAATAGAATATCCAAGGAAGATACCTTTATCCGATCTTTCTTCAAACTTACCAACTCGATTTTTGCATTTTTCAATATGAAACATTTGCACCCAAATACATGAAAGTATAAAACAATAGGCTTCTTATCTTTGAATAACTCATAAGGGGTTTTCAAGAATAGATCTTAAGAAGACTCTATTGATGATATACAAGTCGTTGGAATGCTTCAGCCCAAAATCGAGAAGAAATTTTACTTTCAATTAAAAGAGTTCTAGCCATTTCTTGAAGAGATTCGTTCTTTCTTTCCACAACTCCATTTTGCCGAGGAGTATATGGAGAGGAAAACACATGCTTACAGCCAAATTCATCACAGAATTTTGCAAAATCTTGATTTTCAAATTCACCTCCATGATCTGTTCTTATACTTGATATAACACAACCTTTTTCATTTTGAATCATTTTAGCAATTTTTTTTAAAATACGAAAAGGTTTCGTGACTTACTTGCAAGGAAATATACCCAAGTAAACGGGAGTAATCATCAACACTAGGCAATACTTCTTACCCCCAATACTTTGAGTTCTGTTGGTCCGAAGAGATCCATATGCAGCAACTGTAGTACTTGATTAGTAGAGACATAATTAATTGGCTTAAAAGAATTTCTTACCTGCTTTCCCGAATACATGGAGTGCATGAATCGGTCTTTGGTATGGCAATGGGTAGTCCTCGAACAAGCTGTTTTGAAGAAATTTTGGCTAATTGCTTCATGTTGACATGACCAAGCTTTTGTGCCATAAGCTTGCTTCGTCTTGAATTGAGATAAGGCATTGCGATTCATTTGGTTTCACATCCGTAAGATAGATATTTCCATGTCTTCGACCCATGAAAGATTGAGTAGAGTCTTTACCGATTCCAGAACATGTTCCTTCTTGAAAGAAGATCTTGAAACCAAGATCACACAATTGACTAATGCCGAGAAGATTGTAATTGAGTCCTTCTACTAGGAGACATTACTTATTGTGAGAGTACCAATTTTCACGGCCCAAATCCCACAATACTTCCTTTGCTATTTCCTCCAAATGAAACTTTTCCACTATTTACTTGAGCAAGCTTTATAAAACAATTTGAGTCTCTGGTCATGTGTCTTGGCATCCGCCGTCAAGATACCACTTTACCTGTTTCTTGACAGAGACTCGCATTTAAAATAAAGTCTCAAGCTTTCTTTGGTACCCAAACTTTCTTGGGTCCTTTGGTGTTAGTAATATAAACAGATTAGCCCATACTTTCTTAACAGTTTCCATACCATAGGACACTCTTTTTCAAAGTGATCCGGACTATTACACTTTGAACATTTGAGAGCATTTCTTCCTACGGGTTTAACAAAAACTCTTTTGAAGTGATTTTTGTAAACTTCACTCGAAAACCTTTTCTTGATTCTTTCTTTTACTTTAGGAAAATCAATCAAGGGAATTGTTTCTTCGTCATACCTAGACCTGACTTATTGAAGTAAGGTCTTTGCGCTGAAAGAATTTTCTCAAGTTTTTCAGACCCCATAGAGAATTTCTTTGATATATTAGATAAGTCTGTTTTTAAACAAGCATTTTCTTTCAAAAGATTGGAAACAGACATGTCTAGACTTTTAACTCTTTCTTCTAAAACATTTTCTTTTAGTTTTAGAGCTGAGTTTTCTTTTTCAGTTTGGAAATTTTTTTGAGAGAAATCTTAAGACTAAAGCATAGTTCATCAATATATTTAGAAACTTTGACAGAATTTTAAAATTACTTGCCTCAAATTCCTGCCGAGTCGATCTGAGTCCGATCCAGTGAGTCCGATTGTGCCATCGACATAGATTGGCATATTCATTATCACTTTCTTCACACTCGTACACCTGTGTTTCAGCTTTGAGTGCTTTTCAAATTTTTCAGCTTTTCCTTTCTTCTTCTTCAAAAGAGGACGGTTGGGTCCGATGTGTCCTTTTTTTCGCATTCAGCGTACTACATCTTTATTTGGTTCCTCATCATCAACGACTTGGTCTGCCTCTTTGAAAGCATTGTTTCTTTGAGTTGAACCTTCTTCCTTTTCTGTTTAGTTTTCTGAATCTTCTTATCATGAGAGCAAGCTCCTCATCGTCCATATCATCTTCGAATCTGTATCATCGAATCATCATTTGATTTTAATGCAATGGATTTCTTACCTTTTGGATCTTCATCTTCATTGATCCTTTCCACTTCATGGACTGAAGAGTTCAATCACTCGTCGACAGATAGTGGCATAATTCTCGCGTCTCTCTTATCGAAGTCTTTATGTGATTCCAATCCTTGAGAGTCCACGCGGTAGCTTGTTTACCTTCATGGGATCGAAGTTGGTTGACCTTGATTTTCAAGACCATTCACAATATCCGTAAACGACTAAACATGTCGATATTGATTCTCCTGGTTTCATTCGAAGGCTTCAGATGACCAAGAAGAATGTTGATTCTTGTTTCCTTCACTCGACCGTTCCTTCATAGGTGATATGCAATCTGTCCCAAACTTCTTTTGCTGTACCACAAGAAGATATTCTATTATATTCGGTTGGTGATAAAGCACAATATAAGGAGTAAATTGCTTTTGCATCGAGTGTCCGTCTCTTGGTTTTTCTTCTGAGACATTCCGCTGGATTCTTGTTTCTTTTCCTCTATCGAGACCGATGATAGGAGTAATTTTTCTACAACGTCCCATTCCAGGATCCTTTGATCGTAGGAAAGCTTTCATTTTGTTCTTCCGGATGTTGTAATCCTTTCCATCAAAGTAGGGTGGTGCGGTATTACTTTGCCCTTCCATCAGCCCCGGTGCTAACATACTAGCCATGGATCTTTTACTATGAAGTAAAACACTTCGATAAAGTAAGTACACGAGCTCGATACCAATTGATATTGCTAGTATAAACACCTGAGGGGGTGAATAGGCGCACAAACAATTTGTCGATATACGGAAGCAACAGATTGAAATACGATCGATGTAGAGAGAGTAAGGAAGAGAAAATCAAACACAGGATTTATAGTGGTTCGGCTTATTCCAAGCCTACGTCCACTCTTCCGCACCGACACCCACCAGCTGGATTTCACTATGATCAAAAGAGTAGTTACAGCACGGCTTTGCCTTGATTCCACAAAGTAGATGTACTCGCCACACCTCCTCAAGGTCTCTCACAAATATAGACTCTCTTGTATACAAGTATTCGCTCAAAGGATTTATCTAAACAAATAGAGCTTCGGACTTTGGAATTTTTCTATCGCGCACTCTCTTTAAACAACTAAGAACGTCTTCCTTATATACTCCTTTATGCCATCATACCCGTTGGCACTTTCCAAAGGAATTCCTCCAATCTACCCGTTGGACGGAATCAATTAGGAAGATCGTTCGAGCTATTAAAGGAACGTGTTGATAGCCCATCAATCATGTTCGCCCATACAATCGGGATCTCGGTTTCCATAAGTAGAACCTTCCAATATTTAGACAATCATCGAATCTTCGGTCATTGAATCAATCTTGATCAATCAAAGGATTCGATACGTCTTCTCCAGCCACGAGATCTTCTCCATGATAAGGTTAAATCTGAACAAAACATCTAGTTCTAGATAACCTTTCTTCAACGGATCGTAGACTCAATGAGGATAGACTTTGAGTCTTGAGTCCGGGTCGTCCCGAAGTCTTCACTTTAACCAACGAGCTCCGCTGACCTTCGACTAGACGATGGAAACGTTTTGTCAACTTCAAAACTCTTCACGAAGATTTCTCCAACAGAAAATACGCCTCGGGCGCTCTAGCCACACAAATAGGATAGAGGGCTTACCTCGCCTCGCCCCTTTCCGCACGTCGCACAATTCATATTCAACAATACTCGCACAAGCTGAAACTACCGACATACCCATCGGTCTATCAATTCAGTCAATCCAATTGATATCATACGATCCACACATCTATCAATTCATATCATCTATTAAACCATACCATCTATTCATCCATCAATACAATTACGGCTCGCACAAGCTGAAATGGATGCAATGCTCTCACAAGCTGATATAGATGGTAGCTCGCACAAGCTGATGTATACATAGATGATAGCTCGCACAAGCTGATATATGGATCGTTGCTCTCACAAGCTGATAAACGATCATTGCTCTCATAAGCTGATAAATGATCATTGCTCTCACAAGTGACATACGGTGCTCACACAAGGCGACAATGATGCTCACACAAGCTTATACATATATAAACCAATTGCTCGCCAAAGCTGATAATTCAATAATAAACCAACTCATACCTCAATTCAATCAATCAATCAATCCAATCGATTTAAACCGGTAATACAAACCAATTACTGCTAAAAGCCAACACCGGATTTTCAAGTTAAATACCACAACTTCATCAATTTCACACAATTCCACACTTTTGGAATTATTAACCATAATCATCAATCACTCAATTTCTCAATTTAAACATACAATTAACACAAACCGACCGCACCGTCGCGATCGCGCAATTCTAACAACCTGGCCATCCAAGATAATTTTCGAAATTATTAAATAATTAAATTTAATTCGAAGATTAAATAATTAAATATTATATTATAATAATATAATTTAATAAAATAATATTTAAAAATTCGAAATAATTAATTAATTAAAAATAATTAATTAGGGCTTAAACAAGATTACACTAATTTAATCATACAATTAGCCCTAATTAAACATCCATTAAACTAATCATACAACTAATCTAATTTACATTAAAATAATCTAATTTAATCACATAAACCTAATTAGACTAATCTAAACACCCCTTAAGCATCATTAACTCACTAAGCAAGAATTAGAGGATAAACTCATCGGTTTTGCGCGCCATGAGTTCACGGCGACCACGACACCAAGCCGGTCGATAAAACCCCAAAGCGGCGACACCAACGGAGGCTGGGAAGAAACTGAAAATGGGCCTCGAAGTCCGGAACTTCGCGTCTTCGCTTCGATTCGGGCTGAACTGCAGAAGAAACCAAGAACTTCAACGGCGAAACAGCCGATCGGAGCTCCGGCGAGCGGGTGGTTGGCAACCGGCAGCTCCTGGGTCTTGGGGATCTTATAAGAGGTTGGGATGGGCAAGGAAGGGTCGGAAAGGGGCGAAACAGAAGAAACGCGGAACAGCAGAAAGGGGCGGAACCGCACGGTCCGTGAGCGGCAGCTTCTCTCAGGATTTCGGACGACCGGAGAATCGTTCCTGGAGAGAAGAGGGATGTTACGGAACGGGCTAGATGCTCTTGTGACAACGGTGGGTGGAGCGTTCTCTCGATTCAACCTGGAAGTTAACTTTTTACTCGGATCTTTGGCGAAAGGTCGGAGGAGCAACCGGAACGAGGAGAAAACAGGCGGAAATGGAGTCCGATGGGCATGCGACGGTGGAGGGCTGTTGCTGCTCGGTTTCTCTGGTTTTTGCTCCTTTAACAACAATGGAGAAAGCCACAAATTAAGGGAGAAGAAGGCCGCGAGCAAGGGGTCTCCTCGCTCTTTAGAGCTCAACACTTGCCATTCTCCCATTGGCTTTGCCCCCACCATGACATCACATGACCTCAGCCACTCTCTCTCCTCAAGCTTCCTCCACAAGCTTGTAATAGGTGCAAAATGTCCCTAGCCTCATGGCATACGAATTTTAGACATTTGTGCATCAAATTCAATCAATTCTCACTCAATTCCATCCAATTGAAGCTCAATTAAATTAACCCATGTGTCCTCGACCTTCTCATGACATTTCCATCAAATGATCCAATTTGCATCCCGAAGATTCGATTAAAAATGGCCCTCCGACAATCCCGAACATAAACGGCCTTACTTTGCTTTTTCCGCTAGAAATCTCGGTTGTAGAAAATCTTTCTGGATGAGTCGACATTCCTAAAATGAATTGTGACTTGACAACTTCCAATTTCTGTAATCGGGTTCAATTTCACTAAATTCAATCTGGTGCGACTTTAGCACGTCCTAATCTACCGGGTAGCTTTTAGGAATTTTCGTGCAATTGACTGTGGTTGATTATTCTCAAGCCACAAAGTGCATTTTGGACACCTTAGCGACTCTCGATTGTCGTAGAAATCTCGAGGTTTCGACATACACAGGGTACCCAAACGACGAAGAATCGGTCTAGTGCCGGTCGACGAGGATATTGCGATCGTGGAATCACCCACACTCTAATCACATATCTCGTCGAATCGACCATTACGATCTCTCGTTCGATTCTCGGTGTCGTAATGATCCTTGCAGATTAATACGGTCGAGTAGTCGATTCATGGTCGAATTCTCAAGTCTATTGCGTTTAGATTCCTTAACGGTTTCACCTAATTGACTAGTTATCTCGTGAGTGGCCAACTCGTAGAAGAAAGCTATAGACGCGAAGATGAAATGCCCGACTTATTTAATTGAAACCAGAATTGGAAAATCGGGATGTCACAAATCAAGTGAGTTTTGCTCACTAACCTTATTAGTATGCTAATGATGCTTAGGGGTTGATTAAATTTAATTAAGTGCAATTATGTAGATAGATTAGATTATAATAATTAAATTGGGGATTTACCTATGCATGTTAGGCAAATGGTTAGTGTACTTAGCAAGTAAACAAGTCATATTATTTAATGAACGAGTCTTGGTAATTTTTCGGGCTCATCTTGGCTTCCAATTAGGCATTACCGGCTTAAATTGGATTTATTGCTATTTAATAATTAATTTTTGTAATTATTTAATTATTTATTTATTTTACGAAAATTAGGCTGGGATAGCCGACGACTGGAATTTTATGCTAATTATCATGGTACATTCCATTTATTTATTTGAGCATTAGTTCATGCTGAATTGATTTATTGGTGATTTTAGGATTTATTCCTAAATTAAATTAATTTTGATAATTAATTGAAAAATTACCGGGCATCGGTCTACAATGTCAAAAATCTATTTTTTTACAACTGAAAGGAGTGGGTGAATAAAAAGGAAATTATTATATTTTGGCTAAGACCGACCGTATGCCCACACGTGTGTACTTTTATCAAATATGATGAAAAGGGTAAAATTGATTGTATCTTCGAACAAAAATACTATAATGGCTTGATGATTCGTATATCATCTAGGGAATGGACGTTATACTATTATAACTCAATGACTATCTTGTCATCTTGAGAAAGAATTGCTTGTATACCGGCTCGATGACTCTATAGGTCATCTTGGAGAATGGACGGTATGAAATGTCGGCTCGGTGATTCTATAGATCATCTTAGAGAATGGACGACATGCCATAATGACTTGGTGACTTAACATGTCATCTTGGAGAATGTACGTTATGATGAATATACTCGGTGACTCTATATATCATATTGGAGAATGAATATTATAATATACTAGCTCGGTAACTCGATAGGTTATCTTGAAGAATGAATAGTATATTATAGCGGCTCGGCGACTTAGTGTGTCATCTTGGAGAATGAATTGTACAATATATTGGCTCAGTAGCTTGATAGGTTATCTTAGAAAATGGACAGTATTGAATAAAATGACCGGAGAATGGTCTAATTGACATGTAATCGACTAGGTCAATTGATCGATGATTCGATCTGTGGTGAGTGATTGGGTGCCTATTTGAACTGTATTGAATTGCAAGTGGAATCTGAGGCCAAGGTAAGTCCTCTGACCCGTGTTGTGCTTAGGCAGCCTTTAAAGCGTATTGGCCTATTAATCGAGTCTTAGAGTAGAACTTGCTGAGACGTTGTCTCACCTGGTTATTGAATAACCATTTTCAGGTCCTTGGATGGCATTGGTGAAGGACTAGAGGGCCAAAGTGTAGAAGAGGAAGCTTGAATAATTGACGATCCTATTGGACTAGTTAGTCATAAGGCAATTCTCTTTGATGGGAGTTAATTCCATTTTACAGACTCTATTTTAGGAATTGGTAGTTTAAACCTGACTTAACAATTCGACTTGTATAAATTTGCACTATGATTGGCAATGTATATAAGTGTGGTTGATTTTAAAGTGGAAATTTGGAATCCTACTTTCTTATCCCATTGTTTTATTGTCTGGGGATTTCATATGCTTCTACATGGGTATATTAAAATGAATGGGTCGGCGATACCTCCCGAGACGTCGCTATTAATTGACCAAGGTAAGGGATGGTGCGTACTCGAGGATTGAGGCGTAACAGCGACTCGGGTTGTTGAAAATCTCGAGATTTCAAATACGGACATAAGGTACAGAAATGACAGAAAAATCGGTCTAGTGCCGTTCGACAGAAATTTTGCAATCAGGTGAAATCACCCACACACTAATCACATATCTTTATTGAATCAATCTATCACTGATCTCTAATCAACTTTGATGATGCCGTAATGACCCTTACAAATTAGTACGGTTGAGCAGTCGATTTCAAGTCAAATTCTCAAGTCAATCGCATTTATATTCCTTAACGGCTTCACCTGGTAGACTAGTTATCTCATGAATTACCAACTCAAAGAATAAGACCATAGGCGCGTCGATGAAAACCCATTTCATCTCATCGAACATGAACTTGAAAATCATGATGTCACAAACATAGCTAGACTTCCTCCAACAATAAGAGATAGTTTCATGGTCCTATACAGCATGACCAATGAAATTGGATATTGGACAACGAGAGAGCAAGGAATCAACCCCATCCCTTACCTACGGAAAGTGGTAATCTTGACTTACTAAATCTCTCACTTAAAAAAAATACTTGTCCACATCAGACAAGTCATTTTTCTACTTCTAACTTTCGTTATAATTTCTCTTTGAACATTTGAGAATCCCAAAAAATGTAGGAGAAGAGAACATCCCTAGACTTGGTCATTGACATACTTTTCGAATCTCAATCCTATAATGGACCGGTGAATGCAAGGCGTACATGAAGGAGGTACATTGGTACAACAAGGGCATTAAACCAACACTGAAGGAGTACATGGACAATGCGGTGGATTCAATCGGAGGGTTGATTTTGCTATTGGACAGCTACTTCCTAACCACAGACAGATTAATGGAAGAGGGACTTGATTACGTTTCAAAAATTCCAAGTGTCATGCACTATTCTAGCAAGATCCTTTGACTCAACAATGATCTCAGCACATCATCGGTAACTTAATTTGACATTTATTTTTCTCCTTGTAAATAATCACTTATAAAAGAAGAGTACATCATTGGAGTGTTCATGATGATGTTCTATTCTTTTTCATTATTTGATACGCATGCGATATGAATAATGGAACTTATATTTGTCACCTGTCAATGTCGTCCACTTAGTATGAATTGGCACGAGGAGACAACTTCAAAGCATTGGAACGCTACATGAATGAAACTAGCGCTTCAGAGGAGGTTGCACGGGAACACATCAGGCATATAGTGCGCAAGACCTGGAAGAGGATGAACAAAGATGTGTTTGAAGACTACCCATTTCTCGGGTTCAAACCTTTCCTTAGTGCCTGTTTGAATTTGGCACGAGCTTCTCAGTTCTTTTACCAGTATGAAGATGGACATGGCCTTCCCAATCACGAAACCAAGGACCAAATTTCGTTAGCCTTATTTGACCCCGTTCCCCTCGATTAGGGATGCATTATACACCAAGGTCTTGCTCTAAGAAAGCCTTTAATATTTAGCTTTTGGGTGGCTCGTGAGCTCTAAGATATTGAAATTGATGTAATATTGATAGGTGTTTGTACTAATGAGAAAACCTCTGGGAAAATTGTTCAAAAAGTCCTAAACTTATTGCACTTTTGCCAATTCAGTTCTAAACCTTTTAACTTTGCCAATTAAATCCTAAAAATTTTCACTTCTTGTTAATTCAGTCCATCCGGCCAATTTTGGCCAGAAAATGACGTGGACGCCGACGGTACCACGTAGAATCGCCGAGCGACGTGGACAATTTTTAATAATTTTTTGAATTTTTTATATTTTTATTATTTTTCTGGTTTTTCCCTTTTTCTTTTTCTTTTTTTTTGGCTTTCTTGGCCTTTCCGGTGGCTGGCCACCACCACGGCGACGGCCACCGACCATGGGCCAACCGGATGGCCTCGCCGCCACAAGCGAGGCCCCGCTGTGCGAGGAGGAGCCCCCGAGGGGACCCTCACCAAGCCAGCGCGACCTCGCCCAAACCTGGCGCAGGCCAGCCCTCACCCCGGCCGGCGACGAGCGAGAGTAGGAATCGTCGACGAGCAACAGCGACGATTTTGCATTGAGTAGACACAGGACATCTCACCCGTCGCCCGCCAGGGCGAGGACCGGCTCACCAGATCGGTGGGCGAGGTCGATGCTCGCTGGGCAGGAGCCCCGGCGAGGCCGCTCCCCGGGCTGGCAGCCTCACCCGGTGTCGCACACCCGCCGACGCCCATGAAGGCCACCTCGGCCAAGGCGGCCTCACCTGCGACCCGGGGCCTCTCCTCTTGCCCGCCAGCTCGTGTGGGTGAGGCCAACCGCCGGCCATAGCGTGGCCGGCCGTCACTGTTTGGTGGCCAACACCTAAAAGGCCAAGAAAGCCAAAAAAAAAAAAGTAAAAGAAAAAGGGAAAAACATTTTAAAAATTCAAAATTCAAAAATTATTAAAAATTGTCCACATCAGCTCGGTAGTCCTACGTGGCACCACCGGCGTCCACGTCAGAATTTCGGCCAAGATTGGCCGATGGAGTTGGCAAGAAGTGAAAAGGTTTAGGACTCAATTAGCAAAGTTAAAAGGTTTAAGATTGAATTGGCAAAAGGCAATAGGTTTGGACTTTTGGACATTTACCGAAAACCTCTTAACATAATTAAAATCAACAAAACTATCCATGGTTTATATTGATCTTGATAAATGCAAAAGTCATTTGTGTTGTAGGGAATATCCGCTTTAAAAGAACCTTGATATGACCAGTAAAACAAATTTAAATGACTAAAAGAACAAGGTTTTAAGTTGACAAATTCTGAATCGCTATCGCTATTAAAGTGTCTTGGGAAGAATTGTTAAATACAATTGAGAAGCCACAATCAACTATTGCACGGATATAAACAGCGTACTGCTTGGATATAAGCGGCCTACTGTGTAAATATCAACAGCATGCTGAATGGATATGAATAGAGTATTACAAAAGCTTAATATAAACAAAGGCCTATGAAAGTTTGATATCTATAGATAGTAGGAGAGCTGGATATAACACTGTGAATATAAGCACAACACCTACACTATTTGTGACGACAATTTTGTCGCAATTTTCAAGATAATTATTTAAATGTATTATCTCATTTCTTAATAGCTTGTGATCTGACATGGATTCCCAACTTAGAAGATTTGGATTGACCATCAATATAAAGATTATATGTACAAGATAAATCAATTATGTGAGATATATTTCTTGATTGACAATCATCCCAAATGCAAAAATACTTTCTATAGTTGAAGCACTCAAATTTTGGGAACCAAGATTTGATTGTGTATGTGATTAAATTTACGGGAATTTTGATTGATCAATTTTAACAGACCCAAATCTTCTTAACAATTGTCCAATGGTTAGACTGGAGGTTGATTATTTGAAAATTGTCCAATGGGAAGTTTAGATGCTGAGAAATATAAAAGAAGACCAATTCACCGAAGAGATAAAGAGACTGAGAGTTTGTGATTCCAAAATTTGAGAAAACTTTGCCTACATTTTTGTCATCTTTTGTGAGCCTCATATTGTAATCTTTTGAGAAGTGTTGGCCATATAATAACTTATGTTTAGGTGTGAGATAATGAGATATATCTGCTTGGATATAAACGGCACCAGTTTTGACATAAGTGCTTGAGCATAAGTGACATAATCTATGAAAACTTTTCAACGACTAACTAGCAAAATCTATCCGGTAGGTTATTAGTTTGGGAGAGTAGACGCAAACTTATACCATAATGAACCATTCTAAGCTCCGAGCGCATTGTTCTCCATCTCTCAATTAATGGTTGTTATATAGTAAGGGCACCTTTAGAAAGCAAACAGTGCAACAAATGGGGATTTTTATTTAGATATGTTGAAAGATAAATGTTGGTCCTTATAATTATTCGGTTCATCTGTCTCTCTCCCAAACACACACAGAGGCAGACACATAACTCAGATGTCTCTTCCAAAAAACTCAAATATCTCTTCCTTACCTTGGATCCAAAAAATGAAAGGCCATAACTCATCACGCAATCACCTGACCCGCACACGCCCTCACAGAGAAAAAAAGGTTATGGGGCCTTTGTCCCCGTCGCCAGGTGACTTGGGTTCCCAAAGATTACGACATTTCATCTCCTCCTGATCGCCATTGCCACAAGAGAGTCACCACCACGGCGTCGGATGGTTTGAGAATCTCCAGATCAAATATCTACCGTAGGATGCTCATCTTAGAGGTGCCACGAGGAGGCCCTGGCGGTGAGCTCAAAACTGAGGTTCATTTAAGGGAAGAGGGTGCGCAATAAACCGACCCCAGAACTGGACCGATCGATATTGGACTGGGCCTCGCAAAGCTAGTGGGAGCTCGTCCCAATGAAGGGACTAATCGTGCAGGCCGATAAGCACCGAGGCTTTGTCCCTCGCCACCATTCACGACTTCCTGCATGTCTCATTTCGAAAACGAAATCTGAAACTCCCATTTACAACTCCATTTGCTACAAGGCCAGTCCCTCTATCTTCTCGGGTGCACTTGCATGAAAAAGGATGGACCGCCCAGCCCATAATGACACCGACTTCTTTAGCCATAAAACCAGACTCCTTTTAGCCCATTTTAGTCGACCCAAAAAAAAAAAAAAAGAACAAAGCATCCACTCAAAAAAAATAATAATAATAACAATATTCGGGACCTCTAGAAAAGCACGCCATAATCAGTGCCTTAACCTTTCAACCAAACGCTTTAGTATGATCTTTTTTTCTTTTTTTCTTTTTTTCCTTGAGTCGCGCGATGTTTGAAAGTGTGAGAATCAATTATGCGAAAAAAAATGTATGGCTCGACAAGCCATATTTTCTTCTTTTTTTTTTCTTGAGGGCATAGCAAGTGTCCCCCACATCCCCGTGAGATAAAAAAATAAAAATAAAAAAAGGCAAATTATTCCATGGGGATTTTGGGCTGCATGCGGGAGTCGGGGACAAGAGGGGGATTATGAGGCATCTCTTTCGGGAATGTTAATGTTTGTTGTCCTTGCGTACGCAAGTGGGCAATATAACTACACGCCAAATCCCTCCCCCTCCCCCACCCCGTTTTGGAAGGCTGTTTTCACGCGCAAATCTCTCGAGCTCCAACCAAGACAAACAATGCATCCAAAGCCACCAATGAATTGAAAAATCCAAGGCGCGATGACGATTCCACGACGGAACGACGGGTCCAAAGATGAAGAGGTAGAAGATGACCACAGCAAGAAGCGAAGGCTTAAAACCAAAGTTTCGTTTCATGCTAAATCAAATGGCAAAAGGAAAGGTAAATAAGATAGTGGCGGTGTATGCCACCCTAATCTAGCTAAAACTACCAGTGATAATCCCTATCAAGATCATTCTGTGTTTTTTGTACGAATATCTCAGATGTGAATTAGATGTATTTCATAAAAACAAAAATAAGTGAAAATGTGTTGATTTGGGTCGTGGAATTTAGCGGTGATTAATTTTATGTGAAATATGACAACACGACATATAATTATCGAGAGAGCTTGAATTTAACACACGTTGCGACACGGAATGGGCAAAGAGAAATTCAAGTCAAACGAATGGTTTTTCATTAATTTTTAATGAGGCACGGAAATTTATTTGATAACGAAACAAATGGATGGACAATTCAAATAAAATAAGGTTAATAGATCGAAAAAACCTCAAATTATTATATTTGTGAAAAATTATCTTAAACTAACTTTTACCATCAAAAGCTCAAACTGATACAGATGACAAATTTACCCACAATTAGTTTTCTTTAAAATTTACCATCAAATTACTAAATTGAATAATACATGACAGTTAACGTATGTACTAGCTGAGATTTACTTTCCATTTACCATAAATGGACATGTTTGTGGTTTTTTTGTGATATTAATTCAATGTAACAGAAACTAAAATACAATAAATTTATCATAAATATATCAATTTGGACTTTTTTGTGATTAAAATATTTGTTTGGAGTAAATTATCATGGATGCGTTGATTTAGAATTTGTTTGTAATTAAAAAATTAATTTAAAATTAATTTACCATAAATGTACGAATTTAAAGTTTTTCTTGACATTAACCTCATGAAATATGACGGTTACATTCCAATTTTCGGTTTTAATACATGCTGGCATGCTGCGAGTGTATTCTCCCGGAAGCAACCTCCCCCACGTGACTCCGGACTCTCCCCGCCCCACAGCTCGACCTCGCTCGTGCGTAGCTACTGTTCACCGAGCGTGTCCAAGTGAAGTGCTCGCTGGCTCCCTCCCTCCCTCGCTCCGCGAAGTTCCCGTTCTCTTCCTCCTCCTCCGCCTCCTCCTGCTCGGCCTTTCTCTTTTTCAACGCTCCGTACGGTCTATTTAATACGCAAGATTCTCAGTGCCCGTTTTTTCAATTGCAGAGGCATTGAGGTGGGTTCGCCACTCCTGCATTAGTCTCCTTTTTTTCCCGGCCTGTTCATCTTGCATTCACATTCTCTGCGTTTGCTGCTGCGAAACCCATAGGGTGAAGGCATGAGAGCGAGGCTGGGCGGCAGCCTCGCGCCTCGGCGTGTTCTGCTAGCGATTCTTTGTAAGCGTTCTTGTTCTTGTTCTTGGTTTTTTCACTGCCGGTATCTTTATTTGGCATTAATCTTCCCTTTGGCAAATTTAACAAATTGGGTTGTCTTGAATGCTTATTTTTGGAGGACCCGAGTGTGCTTGATTTCCTGGTTTCCTCTGTCGTGTCAGTTCTCTACTCTTCTGCTTATCAAGAATCTAGCTTTTTAAATTTCTGCCGCCGGACAGCCAACTTTGATTCCAGATCCAGTTTTTGTCGACGCTGTTGTTTTGGTGCAATTTCTCCGTAGTTCGATGCTTTGGAGTTTGGACCTCATATTGGAAAATATTTTAAGGTGAAAAAGCTGTTAAAACCAAAAGGATAGGGACGAATTTTAGCAGAAGGTATCTCAGCAACAAAGCGTGTGGAAGCAGAAGGTGACATGGGAACGAAATGTTTGACTTCTGAGAGGATTTGTTGGTGTTAATAACGGATCCTCGAAACCGGATTCCACACAAATCGAACCCCTAAATCAATGCGAAGACGAAGCCCGGAAAACACGTATCACCGATCGTAAAGCACACCACAGAGCCGAGCTGTTGCTGGAGCCTACGATTAGACACTGACGCCGATAAGAGGAAGAAAATCTAGCCCTATTCAATCCGATGAAGCCTTGAAGGGAAGACAGTGTCGCCGTTTGCTTACTGTTTTTGTTTTAGGGGGGAGAGAACGTTGGAGAGAAGAAGACGTACGTTCATCAAAACGTTGTCATCTCTCTCTCTCTCTCTCCTCCCTTTTATACCTTCCCCATCCACGGGCCTTATTCCCATGGGCCGGGCCTTGGGCCCAACATGCGAGCGGGCCCTTAAGCCCATCACCAATTAAAACCATCATCTCCCACTCACACTTGGTGGCTGAATGCGATCTTCTTTACCTCTCTTCAACATTCATACCGTGAATAATCCGCGCCATACTTTGAGCCTCGTTGCCATACATCTGTGAATATACAGCTCATAATGAAGCATCACACTCCGTAGATTTAGTATGCAGCACTTAGATCGATTGATCACATTTATATCTCGATCTCTTTCTAACAATGATATATATATTGTATTCACAATTATGATTATCACAAAGATAGTCATAATTGGTTAACCGCTAATACAAAACTACAATGTGATTCTCCAAATTCGATCTTCCTCTTCCCTTCAAACCCTCAATTTCAGTTTAGCTTGCTTTTCTAGAAATGCCCCATTAGATCGAATCAAACTCATGACCATTGGCAATATCCTAAGATAGCAAACACTAAATAGAAATTTTGAGAATAAGTAAAGTCATGAGGGGACTAAAAAATTGAGGAACTCTTTCCTCAAAGTCTCACACGACAAGTTGAGATCAAACTTTGCCACTCTTATTGGTCGTCTCATGCATACGTAGTATGAAATACGTATTACGATAATAACTCATTTCCCATGGAGCGTATGTCTACACCTTCAATACCGTACAGATGATAATTCAGACATACCGAATGTCTAACTTGAGTTCACGTATCTACTCATTCACAAAATTCATCAGAACTCACATCTGGCATCATAGACAGATAAAGTAAAACGTGTGGGGTGTTTTACTTTATACATAGTAAGTATTATGTCCTCATCTTAACACCCAAGTTAAGCAACATACATATTTTAAGCTTGAGTTCTCAATTATCACCTAGATAATAAGTTAAAAACGGTATCATCTCTATTTATCACACAGTAAATAGGCGATTACCCGTGTGAGTGGGCTAATCTTATATCTATCCGACATACTTCCTCAACTTAAAATAATGCACTGAGCATTAAGATGCATAAAGATCAAACTAAGATTCGTAGGCATTAATGATGAAAACACAAATTCATCAAATGTGAACTCTTAGGGAAATTACAATATTCAATACATCATCCTCTACACAATCCTAGGGATTTCATATGGCCACAAAACACATCTCTAGGTATTGGCTTTGTCATAGGATCTGCTACCATTCTATGCGTAGTATGTACTCTAAGTTCACATCTTTTCGTGCAATCATATCATTGACGAAAGTATACTTTGTATCTATATGTTTGGTCTTGCCATGATATTTTGGATCTTTGGTGTACGCTTTTGCTACTTGGCTATCACAGCTTGACCAACAATGAATCTGCAGCACTTCAAATAACACCTAAATGATCCAATAATCTCTTAAGCCAAACACCTTCTTATACCGCGCTGATAATGCCACGAACTCAGTTTCCATCGTGGACAAGGCTATACACTTTTGTTTCTTACTGCTCCAACATATGGTGCCTATTACTCGGAAGAAAACAAATCCAGAGGTAGATTTTCTTTCATTTAAATCTCATCTTCAATCAGCATCTAAATAGCCTTGAGTTGCGATCCTTTCCATAATAACTCAACGTATAATCAGCAGTCCCCTTTAGATACCTTAGTATTCTTTTTTAACGGCTTTCCAACGTGCTTGACCTTGATTGGATTGGTATCTACTCACCATTCCAACTGCAAAACATAAGTCAGGTCTTGTACACATCATAGCGTACATCAAGCTCCCAACAGCACTAGCATAAGGAACATGTTTCGTTTGTTCCTTCTCTTGTGAAGTCCTTGAACACAGTCTATGGCTCAATCCTTCACCTTTTGCAATAGGAGTGTCAATGGGTTTACAATCCCATATCTTTCAATTCAAAATTGGAAGACAACCAACTTTGCCGAGATTGACAAGCTCCATATTGCTGTGCAATTAGTATATCATCAACATATAATGATATGATCACAAATTGATCCTTGGATCTTTTGATATATACATAATGATCCTCATCTATCATTATAAAATCATATCCCATTATGACATTATGAAATCGTATATACCATTGTCTGACGTCGCTTTTAAGGCCATATATCGACCTCAAAAGTCGACATACCTTTTTTCTTCTTGGCCTTTCACTATGAAACCAGCAAGTTGTTCCATATATATTTCTTCCTCTAATTCTCCATTGAAGAAAGCAGTCTTTACATCTATCGATGTAACTCAAGATCCATACTAAACACTATTGCCGGATTATGTGAATCAAGGTAAATCTCACTACAGGAGAAAATGTATCTTCATCATCAATTCCTTCACGTTGATTATACCCCTTCGCCACAAGGCGAGCCTTATGCCTTTCTATCGAGCCATCAACCTTTCGCTTTATTTTGAGAACCCACTTGTTCCCAATAGCTCTGCGTCCCTTTTGGAAGATCAACCGTTTCCAGACTTGGTTTGATTTCATTGACTCCATTTTCTCTTTCATTGCATAAATCAATTTTTCCTTACTAGGGCAATTTAGAGCCTCATTAATATTTCTTGGCTCATCCTCATCTTGTGGAGCAACCACAAAAAGTTTCCCTTCAATGTCAAAACGTCGACAGGAATACTTTGGCGACTTGTTCGCTATATGGGAGATTGTACACTTAGCACATCATTCCCATTATGCTCCCACTGGATTAGATAATGACGATATCATCTTATCATGTGGTTGTAATTGAGAATGAGTTGAATTCAATTCATCACTTCTCATATTACTCCCACTTGGACTGTCACGCCCGATCCTCGGGCACGCACATCCTTCTACCTTGGTCGATTTTATAATGCGATATCCAGGACTATGTATCGCCGACCCTTTCATTTATTAAGCACATGCGGAAGCGGTTAAAATCCCAGACAATAAAACGATGGGATAGAAAAGCAGGGCCATATATTTCATATTGAAATTCATAACCAAACTTTTATACAAACCATAAACCACTTTGAAACTATTCACATCAAAATGGATTCTCAAAAGAAGACAGAACTTAGACAAACTAGGCCGTACTCAAGGCCCCTCTCGGGATTGCCTTCTTCCTTCAAAAATCTTTTCCTTAAGATTCGCCTCCGAGTCTTCCTTCTGATTCCTCCTTCTCCGCTCTTCAGCGGGGCCTGAAATGGTTTTCTAAACTGGGATGAGACTACGTCTCGCCGAGTTCTACCCCACTAAGCCCGATTAGATAAACTATTATACTACAGGCTGCCTAAACACGCACGGGTGAGGACTTACCTTGGCCTCGATCCCACCTCGCAAGCCGTACAATTCATAATAGGCACCCAAGCAATCATATCACCGATCGAAGCATCGATCAAATCGACCTAGTCGATTATATTCCAACAAGACCACTCACGGTCATTTCCATTCAGGCAATCAATTCACAACATCAAATCAAAGCATCGACCTAGTCGATTACATGCCAAACAAATCAATCCCCACTGTGGGATATTTAAAAGCTAGGCCACGTGCATTCTCCAGACGACCTTCCAAGTCTCCGAGTTCACGTGCCTCGAACCTGGGCCCACGTGCATTCTCTCGGGCGACCTTTTCGCCAAAGTGATGCATCAAGTCACCGAGACCACGTGCCCTTTAGATGCCCGGGCCCACGTGCATTCTCTTAGGTGCATCTCACCAAAGCGATGCATCAATTCGCCGACCACGTGCCCTTTTAGATGCCATTCCGGAATGCTGGACCCACGTGCATTCTCTAAGGTACTCGCTCAAAGTGACGCATCGATCACCGAGCCACGTGTCCTTTTAGATGCCAAATCCTGTCACCGAGCCACGTGCATTCTCCAGGGACGACATACCGAGTCTCCGAGCCACGTGCATTCTCTCGTAGCGACCTTTTCGCCAAGGTGACATATTCAACCACTGAACTCACGTGCATTCTGTGTGACATTCCAATTCACCGGGCACACGTGTCCTCTTTCAAGTGGTTACCAGTTCACTTTCAATATCGACAACCAATGCCCAACGATTTCTCAACAAATAATTAAATCAAGTCAACAAAGCATTATAAATGCTTAAAACATACTTGGCCATTCACCAATCAATACTCAATCAAATAATTAAATTAACTCAACAAAGCATTATAAATGCTGAATAAACATACTTGGCCATTCACCAATCGATAATTCAATCTCAATCGATTCCAATCAATTTAGGTAAATCTAAAATATCACAATTTACTCAATTCCATACAACGTAGAACTCAAATAAATAAACGGACTGCGCCACGACGATCGGCACGAGATTTCGGTCATCGTCAAAATCTTAATTTCCGAAAAATAATTAATTTATTTATTAATTTCGAAAATTAAATAATTAATATTAAAAATTCAATTTAGCTCAAAATAAAGCCCGATATAAACGGACTTCACCACAGTCATCAGCATAATTTTCCGGTCCCGAGCCATCTCAGTTGAATTTTCAGAAAATAAATAATTATTTAATTTAATTCCGAAAATTAATATTTAAATACAAAAATATCCACTTAGGCCCGAAAAGCCTAATTGGCCCACTAAGGGTCGGGAAATCCCGAGGCACTTCCAATAATTAGTAGACCACGTCTACTTGCTAATTACACAATCAATTTATCTAAATCACATCACAATTGACTAATAATTGCTAATTTATTCTAATCTAACAACCTAAACATAATTAATTAAATCTAAACCAGCTTAAAGCATAATTAGCCACTAATCCTGGATTAGTGAGATTACTCACCAAATCGCGCACAACCGGATCAATCCTTCTACGGCGACGAGAGGAACGATTCTAAAGCACCGTCGCTCACCTGGAAGGAAAAACTCCCAACCAGCTGGAAACCTATTTCGTCATTCTGAATGGCTGGAAAAACATATCAAGCAGCAACCTACAAATGGCAATCGGCATGTGCGGGGAATAAGGTGGAGGTCAACGAGGTAAAATGGCGCGGATATCTCGGCCGGCCTTGAACAGGCGATGTTTCCGGATTGCACGAGGAAGGGGTGAAGCACGCGACGAATCGGCGTGCTCTGATTTGAGACACGGTCAGGCGATCGAAGTTGTAGCGGTTCGTTTCTCCCTGGCGGCGATTTTAAGACCAACGCTTCCACGACCTTTCTGAGAGTCGTTTGAATCGTGAAGGAGAAGAATCTGAGTTTCATGGCTTGATGATGCTGAAAGGCATGAACAGAAATGGTGATGAAAATGCAGAAGTAGGATTTGTGTTCTAGGAAAGAAATTCTTGAATCGCCTTCATATAGGTGAGGGGATTTTGTCGTTAATGAGTGGATTTTAGCTGCATTAATATTGTCTACGCAAAAATAACTACGAATAAGAATTGTTCTTCACGATCTCCACTCACTTGCTAATTCTTAAATCGGTTTAGACGCAAAAGAAAAAAAAAAATTTGTGTTGATTCCATGATTTGGTTTCGTGTTCTCTGTGCCCGCAATCGATACTATGTCTCAAAGATAAGGACAGGAGCTAATCCATATTAGTGGCTAAATCTGAATGCGCCTCAACACAATACGCATAACATAATGCGGTTTACACCAAGTTATTAAGTATGATTTCTTGATATTCGTCTCGGTTGCTTGAAATCTGAATGCGTGAGTATGCCTGTTCTCTGTACATGTTATATGCTCAGCTGAGATGGGGGTTTTTATGGTTGCCGGTATGGTTCGGAGATGTTGTCCGTCAAGCGTGATGGTTTCTAGTACTCCATTCATTAATTGACAAACATGAAAGCAATAGCTCACGGATGTAGTTCATGCACTATTGAGTCTTTTAGTGGTGCACCATGTTAACTCTCTTGTGTGAGTCACTAGTATAGGTAGTGGCATTAAATCTAGAAAGTTTCTTAAACCTTATAGCACCAATGTATTCATCTTTTAATTCTGGTAGTTAATTGGCCATTATCCAAAACGAAACATTCTCCAATAGTTCTTCCATATTTTGTTATGGCATCAAAATTTATATTCTTAAAGCATTATTTCCTATTCAAAAGCTTTTTAATCCTTAATATGAAATCTTTTCATGCATAGCCGACGTATGTCCCTTACATGTTTGATCGTCCAAATTTCTAAATGATAGGATATAAAATTGAGAGGATTTTATTATATCATATCCACTATTTAATGATTGTAATAATAAAGCCGGACATATTCACATCATATTATAAATTGTTTCATATAAACGCCTATATGAATCACAAATTTAACAAACGGAGTGATAAAAATCTCAATAAAAATTTTTATTTTATTTATTTTATATTTTATTTTCTCCTTTTAATTAATTTTCTTTTTATTTCTTCTTCCCATTCCATCATTCTCTAATAAAATTGTATTAAATAGAAAATTGTACTAATATACCTAAAATACTAAAACATCTCAAATATGCAATGATATATTTATATATTGAATTTATATTATAAGATAGAATTAAATTCGAATATATAAATAAAAATAAGATTAAATCAAAATAAATTTTATTTTTTTGTTATTTTGAATTTCTCATATTAGAATTCAAATATTATTTATATTCAAATGGGTTAATACCTAAAAACCCCAAACTATGCAGTATGACAAATTTGTCTCAAACTATTTTTTGACCACAAAAAAAAACTCCAAACTAGTATATCTTTGACAAATTTACCCCAACTGGTACACTTGTGATAATTTTACCCTTTGGTAGTTTCGTTTAAATTTTACTATCAAATTATTAAGTTAAATGACACATAATAATTAATTTGTATACCAATTTCGCATTTTTACAGTTCCGTTTGTCACGTTAACAATTTTGTGATTTTTTTATGATATTAATCCAATTTAGCGGAGGGTATATTTGTTATAAATTTACTAGTTTGGAGTTTTTTTAGGGTCAAATAAATTAGCTTGGGGTAAATTTGTCATAAATGTACAAGTTTAGGTTTTTATGGTCATTGGGGTAAATTTGTCACGGGTGTACGGTTGGGGTTTTTTATGGTAAAAAAAATAGTTTGGGGTAAATTTGTCGAGATGTACCGGTTTGAGGTTTTCAAGGTATTAACCATATTCAAATATAATTTTAATTTTTTAATTTAAGAAATTTATTTATTTGAAAAAAAAATTCTATCATCGATATCATAAATCATATATCCATTTATTCCACCTCTCCCTTGAAATAATTTTATTCGATCTATATCCCTTTTATATGTGATTTTATCATATACCGAGTAAACACCAAACGAAGGATGGGATAAGTTTTATCATATCCCGAATTTTATCTCGGCTGCCAAACGAAACCTACATGTCTCTTGAGTATCCAACTGTCATGTTCACATATAATTATCTCACATAAAATCTTGTTCAAATTGTCATCTATTCAATTAGCAACAATAGAAAATGGATTGTTGGTGCAAGAAGCCTTTGTCCATTCATGTTCTTAAGATCCACTTATAGAAAGAAAAGAAAACGAATATGAGCTTCCCATTTAAAAAGCGTGCTCAATATGATTTAAAAAATAGCAGTTTAAAGTGGTTTATGAATACATTTTTTAGGAAACTTTTTAAAAAGTCTAGTAGAATATTGATAAAATGACTGAATAAAATATATGATGATGCACAAGGTCAGAAATTTTTATGATCTCTATTTCGTAAAAAGAAGAAATTCAAGAACCTTCTATTAGGTCTTCATCTTCATCTACCAATGAATTGGCGATGTACTTGAGAATGGATTACTCCAAATACATTAGTAAAGCTAATAAAGTCAAGATTGACATTCTAAAATGAAAGAAAGCGAATAATTTTTTATTCTTTCCACCATGGCTCATGACTTGCTAACCTCACCGGCATTTATGATACCATTGAGCTCACGCTTAATACTAGTCAACATACTTTGGGAGACAAAAGGTGCAGCTTATTTGCAGAATGCTTAGAAATGGTTGTATAAAGACATGATTGGTTTCGAAGAATTGGCTTTAGAGAAACGTGCCCAATATAGAAAAGGAGGATAATGACGACACCGTATCATCTGAATCATAGTGGGGAACACGACATTGAAAATATAGAATTTATTAGAAATATTGTTTGCATGTGTAATTTGCATTTGAAGATATATTTATATTCATTAATTGAATAGGACACCATTATTTTGTGTTAATCTCTTCTTGAATTTTTCATTAAAATTAAATTAATTTTTTAAAATTTGGCCCGCAACATTTCCATAGTATCAACTCCAGCAGCTCGTGTTATATAGTTGTGGGCTATACCCCTCAAGTTTTGTTTGGCCATCCCAAGCATTCTTCCACATCAAACTTCTCCTTTCTTTTTTATGTCCATATCTATTAGCGTGGACTCTCCAATAAATTGGTGGTCGTTTAGTGCTCTAGGCGTCTCCTCCCGAGTTCGACATCAAAAGTTTCAAATATGCCAGTTAAGGCCATCACCCGCACGGAAAATTTGGTCCTTTTGGAGGTCGCTTCGGGAGACCTAGAAACTATTCTTGGACCTTGAACGTCAGCTTGAACAAATCAGCTCTGAGACCAAAAACGGGAAGCAGGCAGTATATCACAATCGTATGGAGACTATGCATATTGACATTCTAATGCAGCGTGTTAGGATCATGAACTAATCGCTTCACTTGTTCTGAAAAAAAAAAAGTGTCATTTTTTCTCATGCTCATGTAAGTATCACCGACAACTAAAGGCCACAACTCATCCTCATAATTAATGTTAAAAAATAATCAATGTTCCATTGACAAAAAGACTCCTAGATTATTTCCTTCTTATCATCCTCACCTTTGATCGAATGAGTATAAAACCCTTTCACAACTTCAAAATAAATCTCCTTGGACACCGACAAAAACCAAAATCTAACCCAACCAGCTAAACCATTTGCCTAAACAAAAATCTCTCCAGTGTGAAAAAAATTCAAAGTCGATATCCCGTCTCTTCCAACACATCTCTAGCAGCAAAATGGGAATGAGACAAATACATTTGATTAGCAATTTTCACAATTTTACATTTCACTATCAGTAAGCTTAACCAGACACGGGTGTTAACACTTGAATTTTACTTGATAAATCAAATATGCATTTAAGTAATAAAAAATGAGAAAGAGAAAAAGAAAAGAAAAGAAGCCCTATCCATCATTTCATGTGGCCCTATTCGCGCAACTCTAGCCCATCTATAAAACCTGCCCATTTCAGCACTTTTAAGGGGGATGGGGGAAAACACGTGAAAAAAAAAAAAAAAAAAAAAAATCTTCTTCCATAAACAGGCTTCCTCCCTCCAAATCTGAGGGGGAGACCACATAATATTCATAGTCATGTTCATCATCATTGGTAATTCTCTCTCAGACCTGTCTCTCTCCATAACCGCTCGCGCAGAGGACGCAATGCCAAGGTGGGATTGTCGGTTTTTTTCTGAGTAAGGAGGGGACTGAGGATCGTGTTTTGGGGAATGTCATGGAGAGAGTGAGGTAAGAAATTGAGATAGAAATTACTCTGGAAGAAAAACACAGAGTGGGGATCAAAATAAATTTTGAGAGCACTCCGGGAGATTTTCAGACTCCTTCCTTCGCGGTCAGACGTCTTCCGTCATCACTCGCGGCCATTCCCTTACACAGCCCAAAAACTCTGTTATCCTTTGTTTTAACATTCAATCCATCCTATGTTTTACGCTGATCAGTGTAGCCAGCGTACTTGGAGTCCCCATTCCGGCTTTCGATCATTGCTCGTCGCTTTGGATCTCTTGCTTCTGTGATGATCGGGAGGACCGTTGCCTTGCACCGTTTGGAGGCAAAAACTCTAAAGCTGTCAAGTCCCGCTCGATCTCCAGTATCCATCTCAAGTTCGTTGATCGACACTCACCTGAACCTCCATGGACTCGTGGTTGAAGATTTAGGTTGGTTCAACATCTTTTCTTTTTTATGGTAGAAGGAATTATATCGACCAAACTATACAAAAATCCCCCAAAAAACTTGCAAGGTTGGTAAATTTTGCAGTGGACACTTTTTTGGTCATTTCATAAATGAAGATTGAGTTTGAAGTTGACGTTGGTGTATGTCTGGGAAGAGACCAGGTTTGAAATCATTTTTTTGCCTCGATGAATCAAACCCTTTCTGCAAAGAAGAAGTATTTGGATTGTGTTGTGGTGTTGATACACTCATCATGTCTTTTTCCTGAGATGCTCACCACCTGTTTGATGGCATGCATGAGTTAAATCAGTGACCCTCGCCTCGTGTTGTTGATTGATTAGGAAGCAAAACTGACACATTCGGATTGATTTTGTTGAAATATACTGATTATGGGATGTGGTTGCTAGTCTAAGCATCGTGGATTAAATTTTTTTCCCCATTTGCTACGGATCTGCTTTCCAGTACACTTTGTGGTCTCCCAATATGTCACCGGCTATCTATTTTTGCTATTCTTTGCATCTCCATGGCCACATGGAGTGGTCGTTTTTCTTGGTGTGAAACGTGGCTCGAAATCTTTGACCCATACGTTGATTAGCTGGGTAAATCTCGCGCTGGATGAGGTCCAGTTCTTTACGCTCATATCCTGGGTGTCCTTCCACTAATCTAGGTTTATGCATGACTATTAACGGACAATGGCCGTGCTCCAGGCGTCTGAAGCCAGACAATGGCAACGTTACATTCAATGCTTGAATACATTGATCATTGATGAGGTTGAGTTGGTTTCTTTAGCAGAGCAGAGCTCCCAAGATGTGCGCGAGGAAGATTATAGGAAGAAGACAACAGGGCCAAAAAGAAGAATAAGGAGGAGAGAAGAGAATAAATAGGGAAATGGGCCTCTTAATGGACAGTGAATTCATTGTGGGCTTAGAATGAGAGAGTTGGGTTAGTGCCGTTATGTTCAATTCGGTTTTCTTGGTGATTGGGCTATGGATCTCGTTTTTTTCCCGAATTTGGGTTTGATTAGTTTCAGGTGGGAATTGGGCTCAATTCTATGATAGGAGCTCAGTTTGAATTTTTGATCGAGCCCTCTTAAGGCGATAAGCCCAATGAATCGTGCCCATAGATCGATATGTGTCAGCCCGTGTCGTGCCGGGTCCGAAGGCTTAGCCGAGGCCCCTATTTTCGAAATATATAATAAGAATAATAATAAATGAATAAAATTTGAAATATGAAAATTATAAAAAAAAAAAAATTTGAAAAAAGGTTTGAAACATGGACCTTGATTAGGTTGTTAAGCCAGTGTTCTTGAAAAATATGGGCAACACGTAAAAACTACAATAAAGTCGGTGAAGGAGGAGGATACTATAGAAAGAAATGAGGATTTCGGAGGAAAGTGGAGCAAACTGACCAAACAATTGAAGTTACTCTTGAATTTCCTGCAAATCCTGGTTGCATCTCATTGCAGACCATGTGGATCTCCCCTCAAAGCCAAGTAAGCACGGTTGAGAGAGCCTCTACCAACGGATCACCTTCATTTCCATCCTAATATCAACTCCAACAGCTAGCCTCATAAAGTGACAGTGGTTATACCCCTTGAGTTTGGTTTGTCCATCCCAAGCATTCTTCCTTACCCAAACTTCTCCTTTTATTGAAAAAGAAAATATATATTGGAAAGGCAGTTGTGATATGCTTTTATTTAGGCCTTTTATTTAGGCTGTTTACTTAGGAAGTATTGTATGCATATCTTTTTATTGTGTGATCCTTGTATTTTTTGTAGTTTAGCCTAATTAGGAGTTTGTTTGATAACTGTATCTTCTTGTATATATGTTACGTTTATGTGGCAATGAAGGACATAATTCTCATACCAAAATTCCTCAATTCTTTTACATGGTATCAAAGCCATGACTGATGGAAAAAAGGTGAGGAGAGTTTTGGAACGGACAAGAAAACCTCTAGCTCTTACACACTGAATTTGAATGACAACCGGGTAACCCGATTACCCAAGTTTAGTTGAAGGGTGAGAATTATGAAGAATGGGCGTGAGCTATGCAGACTGCATTATGAGCTAAGAAGAAATATGGTTTCATTGATGGATCTGTCAAGCAACTGGCAGATGATTCGTTGGAACTTGAAGATTGGTGGACAGTTAATTCCATATTGGTTTCTTGGGTGTTAAATACCATTGAACCGACACTTCGCTCGACTATCTCTCACATGGAGAATGTGAAAGATTTGTGGGAGGATATCAAATAGAGATTCTCAATTGGGAATGGTCCATGGATGCAGCAACTGAGATCGGATTTGGTCAATTGTAGGCAGGATGGTCAACCCATCGTGTCCTATTTCAATAAACTCAAAATCTTGTGGGATGAAATAAATAATTATGATCAGATACCAGTTTGTGTTTGTACAGGTTATAGATGCAATTTTACCATTGAATTGGAAAGAAAGCGTGAAGAAGAGAGAGTTCATCAGTTTTTGATGGGCTTAGATGAAGAAGGATATGGAACAATGCGCGCTAATATTTTGAGCACTGAACCTTTGCCTAATTTGAATCATGTCTATGCTATGGTTGTTCAGCAAGAGCGAGTGCCAACCATGACATAAACCAAGGATGAAAGAAGCAATCCCATGAGTTTTGCAATCCGGGCAGGTGGTCAAAATTCAAGGGGGGATAAAGATAAAATCTCATTTTGTTCTAATTGCAACCGAGAAGGACATGATGCTGAAAGTTGTTTCTAGCTGATAGGATATCCAGAATGGTGGGGTAATAGACCATGTGGAACCTCTGCTGGACAAGGTAGTGGTCAAAAGCGCAATAATAGAGGTGGACATAACAAGGGAGGAGGTGCTCATGCCAATGTCTCACAAGCAACTGGAGTTGATGGTGGGCGAGGAGTTGTGACGGATTCAGATCGAAAGGTTCTTAGTGGATTGAATGATAAGCAGTGGGCAACTTTACTGGGAATGTTAAGTTCTCATCAAAATGGTGCCCATGAGAGGCTGACAGATAAACATAGTATTTTTCTTTGGATTATTGACACAGGAGCTTCCCACCATATGACAAGAACGTTGGCATTTTGAGAGAATTGTGTGACATTGTGCCATGCTCAGTCGAGTTACCTGATGGAGAAAAAATCATGGCAGTGAAAGAAGGAACTGTGTTGCTTGGAGGAGACTTGAAATTGCGACGAGTTCTTTTTGTGCCCAATTTGAAATGCAATTTGATTTATGTATCACAACTTCTTAATGATTCAAATTTGGTTATCCAACTCACTAACAAAATATGTGCTATACAAGACCTAAATTCGAGGAACCTAATTGGAGCGGGTGAGCAATGCGAGGGGCTTTACTTTCTCAAGGGAGTGACTTCGATACATGCTTGCACGGTGGCTGATATGGGATCCTTTGAGCTTTGGCATAAAAGAATGGGTCATCCTTCTTCTAAGGTGGTGGAGTTATTCCGAAGCTGGCAAAATGGTTAGGAAAACCAATAAAACTTGTGAGGTTTGTTTTAGAGCAAAACAAACAAGAGAGATCTTCTTTTCTAGTGACAATAAAGCAAAAGATTGTTTTGAATTGATACATTGTGATTTGTGGGGACCTTATAGAGTTCCAGCTTCATGTGGAGCAATTTATTTCTTGACAATTGTTGATGATTACTTTCATGCTATGTGGATATATATGCTGAATGGAAAAAATGAAGTGGCTTGTGTTCTTAGGAAGTTTATTGCGATGGTTAGATGCCAATTTGAGAAAAATGTGAAAATCGTTAGAAGTGATAATGAAAGTGATTTTTTTTTGTGTTTGAAAGAATATTTTGATGAACATGGGATATTGCATTAGACTTCTTGTGTTGGAACACCTCAACAAAATGGCCGAGTGGAAAGAAAGCATCGCCATATCCTTAATGTTGCAAGAGTTTTGCGTTTCCAAGAAAATTTACCCATAGAATTTTGGGGAGAATGTGTACTCACAGCTAGGTATTTGATTAACAGGACTCCATCTATATTATTGAATGGTAAAACCCCATATGAGATTATCTTTGGCCAACCTCCTTCTTACAAACATATTCGGATTTTTGGTTGTTTGTGCTATGCGCATAATTAGAATCAAGATAAAGATAAATTTGTTAGTAGAAGTCGTCGGTGTGTTTTTGTTGGTTATCCGTTGGGAAAGAAGGGGTGGAGATTGTATGATTTAGAAGCTAGTGAATACTTTGTGTCAAGAGATGTAGTTTTTGTTGAAACAAAATTTCCATATGCTGATGAGAAAACAGTAAGTGATGAACTCATTAAAAATAGAGTTATGGAGTTGGGTGATGAAGTCGATGATTTAAAAAGTGACTTGAGAGAGGAGCATGCCGAAAGTGTAGATAGAGAAAATGAGGTGAATCATGAAATGGAGGAATTGATCCACACAAACAATGAGGACGTGGAAAGAAGTGAAGTCGTTGAAGAGCAGCTAGGCAGGGGACAAAGGGTCAAGCAACCGTCTGTTCGTTTGAAAGATTATGTGACAAACGCCATCAGAATAAGCCCCTCGACATGCTCATCTGCCCGATCTAATTCCTTAGGTGCACCTTATTCTATAGCACGTTATGTGAGTTATGAAAAATTTTCTGGGCAACATCAATGTTTCTTGGCAGCAATTACTGCAAGACATGAACCAAATTCTTATGCAGAAGCAATTAAAGATGAACGGTAGAGAAAGGCCATGAGTAAAGAAATACAGGCTTTAGAAGATAATGGCACATGGACAATCGAAAATTTGCCACTTGGGAAGAAAGCAATTGGGAGCAAGTGGGTGTATAAAACTAAGTACAATTTAATGGAAGCGTTGAACAATACAAGCCGTAGTTGGTGATACTAGGAAATAATCAAGTTGAAGGCATAGATTATCGGAGACTTTTGCTCCTACGGCAAAAATGTGCACTGTATGCACCTTTCTTGCCATTGCGGCTGCAAAGAATTGGGAACTTCATCAAATGGACGTTCAAAATGCTTTCTTACATGGCAATTTAGAGGAAGAGGTTTACATGAAGATGCCGCTTGGATTTGCCTCTCAATCACCAAGGAAGGTATGTAGACTTCAGAAATCTCTATATGGTTTGCGGCAAGCACCTAGATTTTGGTTTGCGAAATTGGCTGCATCTTTGAAAGCTTATGGATTTCAGCAATCATATTTAGATTACTCTTTCTTCACTTTTCAAGTTGGGACTAATCAATTGAATGTGCTTATTTATGTTGATGATTTCATTATCTCTGGTAATGATATTTCCGCTGTGCAAAAGTTCAAGAACTATCTGAGTTGTTGTTTTCATATGAAAGACTTGGGGAAGCTGAAATTTTTCTTAGGGATTGAAGTTGCGAGAAACTCAGATGGCATTTTCTTGTGTCAACGTAAGTATGTGTTGGATATGATTTTTGAGGTCGGATTGTTGGGTTCCAAGCCGGCTAAAACTCCTCTTGCACAAAATCACAAGTTGGCCCTTACTGAGAGCGATGATGTAGACAACCCTGCTCAGTATAGGCGCCTAGTGGGTTGGCTTATTTATTTAACAATAACTTGACCTGAATTGTGTTACTATGTGCATATTCTTGCATAGTTCATGCAGCGGCCAAAGAAAGCTCATTGGGAGGCAGCTATGAGAGTTCTCCGTTATTTGAAAGGAAATCCAGGTCGGGTATTATGTTGCGTGCCAATTGTGACCTCAAATTGTCTGCTTACTACAATTTTGACTAGGCTAGTTGTCCTTTGACGAAATGATCTTTGGCTATTTATTTTGTTCTTTTGGGAGAATCACCTATCTCGTGGAAGACAAAAAGCAACAGACGGTGTCTCGCTCATCCGCTGAAGCTGAATACAGGTCTATGAGTACTACAGTTTATGTGAGCTTAAGTGGTTGAAAGGATTATTGGATTCTCTTGGTGTGGTACATTCTCAACCTATGCGCCTGTATTGCGACAGTCAAGCAGCTTTACATATAGCCACCAATCCTGTTTATCATGAGTGTACCAAGCATATTGAAGTGGATTGTCATTTTATTCGTAATGAGATACTTAATGGTAACATTCAAACAAATTACGTACGTAGTTCAATGCAACCGACTGATATCTTCATGAAAGCGTTGGGAAAGGATCAATTTAACTTTCTTCCTCGCAAGTTGGGCATTCGAGATCTCCATGCTCCAACTTGAGGGGAGGTATTGAAAAAGAAAATATATATTGAAAAGGCAGCTTTGATATGCTTTTATTTAGGCCGTTTACTTATGAAGTTTTGTATGCATATCTTTTTATTGTGTGATCCTTGTATTTTTGGTAGTTTAGTCTAATTAGGAGTTTGTTTGATAGCTGTATCTTCTTGTATATATGTTAAGTTTCTGTGGCAATGAAGGACAGAATTCTCATTCCAAAATTCCTCGGTTCTTTTACACCTTTCTTCTTGTGATGTCCATACCTTTTAGCGTGGACTCTCCAATAAATTAGTGGTTGTTTAGGACTCCAGTGTCTCACCTCCGAGGTCAACGTCAAAAGTTTCAAAAATGCAAGTTAAGACCATCCCCCACACGGAATATTCAATGCTTTTGGAGGTCGCATCGGGAGACCTTAAAACCATTCTTGACCTTGAACGTCAGCTTGATTTGTTCCTCGAAAAAATCAGCTCCATGGCCAGAAATGGGAAGCAGGCAGTACATCAAAATCATATGGAGACTACGCATACTGACCTATAAATGCGGCGCCTTAGGATCATGGACTAATCATCTCACTTGTTCAGAAAAACCATCATTTTCTCATAGTCATGTAAGTATCACCGAAAGCTAAATGCCTCAAAATCGCCCTCAAGGATTAATGTTCAAGAATAATCAATGTTCCATTCATAGAAAGACTCGTGAATTATATTTCCTTCTTATCATTCTCACCTTTGATCAAATGAGTATAAAACTGTTTCACAGCTTCAAAATAAATCTCATTGGACACCGATAGAAAACCAAATCCAACCCAATTGGCTAAAACTATTTGCCTAAACGGAAATCCCTCCCGTGTGAAAAACTCAAAAGTCTTTATGCCGTCTCTTCCAACACACTTCTAGCAGCAAATGTGAGATATCTATTGAAGCAAGCTTGGTTCCGTTTGTGGAACCCAACTTGCAGAGGAGTTGCGACCTCCGATTCGCTTTGTTATGCCCTCAGGTGTGATCAAGAACTGCTTCCCTTCTTTTCCAGCTGCGTGTTTGAGCGGCATTCTCACAGGAGGAGGATTTCTAAGGATTTTTTGGGTGTTTGGGATGAAATTGAATGGGTTTGGAAGAAACAGGCTAGATTCGAGGAAGATAAGCTAAGAGAAAGCGTTTTTTTTTTTTTTTTTTTTTTTTGTCGGAACTAAGAGAAAGCAATTAGTGGCTTTGATTTGAAGAAATTTGAAGCAAAATCTAAGTGAGTGAGAAAATTTGTGGATTGAGAGAGAGAAATGAGAATATGAGTGGAGAGTAAACAAAATTGAGAAAAAGCAGCAAATGGGGGAAATTGATTATTTTCATATACAATCATGCAAAATACAAATATCTCGTACGTGCGTATCGCCTACATGAAAAGACTAGTTGTCCAGTAAACAAACAAAAAGTACATAAAGTATAAAAGAACTCAAAGCAATATATATAAATTAGGCATTGATCGCACAATCATATTATTGATCATTGATGAAAAGTAAACAGATTTGTTTTTATGTCCTTCTTTGTGTGTGAATGACACGTTAAGGAACAATGGTACACGATAAATTTCTTATCTATGTATTTAAACCAACGTGCCCTTTCGTCTCACGCTAAAATTTGCCCTCATCTACATGGAGCGCTCTATCTCTAATTTTGCAATGCAATTTAAAGGTAAATTTTTTGTTCCCGGGAAAAAAAAAGAGTAAAGTCGGCCAAAGAAGAAGTTAACCACCTACTTTCCACTGCTTAGTGCACTCGGATGAAATTCCTCAATTGTCTGGATAGTGAACAACCAACGTCATCTTGTACCATTTTCTATTTTATAGAATTGTTGAATAAATTTTTGGTAAGTTATTAAAAAATAGCCAAAACGTTCGTTTAGGGTTTGTTTTCTTAAAAAGAATTTGTATAGGGTAAGATAAGAAAAAAAATATAAAGTATTATATATCGTCATCCAATTATAATTATTAAATTTTATTATTTATTTAATATGACTTGCATGAGGAATAAAATAATCGTGCATGTGCGTATATATTTTAATTCCGGGCTACTGTCTTTGCACTATTTACATTGCTACCCAACAAGAGAGAACGCTATGTAAGCATCAATTTTGATAACAAAGGTGACTCGCATCGTCAAACATTTGACCCGATCAGTCAATAACTCGACACCTATTGAATTCAAATTGTTGAAGTGAAGCAAACAACCACCTTTTTTTTTTTTTTATAGAAAAATTCGTTGACAAACTATGCAACACCCAAAGTGCCTAAATCTAATTGGAACTAGAAGCAAATCAAGGCCCGATTGACCCAATGGTTGGCTTGAGAGGCATAAATGATAAAATGGCATTGAGGTTCATCAAAAAAGTTACATAGTTATACATTTGACCCAATGGGTCCAAAGTTTGACCCAAATTGGATTCAATTTGTTGAAAAAGTGAAGCAACTATCCAATTTGAGAGCCCAGATCTGATCGAAACTCGACACAAATCAAGGCCGAGTTGGCCCAATGGCCAGTTTGAGAGGAATAAGTGATACAATTGCGCTGAGTAAAGTTTTTTATATTAAATTGTTATTCATATGAAATGATAAATGTGAGGTTGTATAAGCTGTGATCGTGAAAGATTGAAGTGCATAATTGTCTGCTATTATTATCACCTAACTTATCACTTGTGAGTAAGTTTCATCTAATTTAGTACTTAGTAGGTAACGAAATATCAAAGTAGTTATAGCAACTTTCTCATCCTTACTAGTTACTTCTTATATAGAAAAAAGCTTATGCGGTTCTCTTGCCAATGAGTTACATTTCCATTTTATTATTAATTTTTTAGATGTCAAGTAACTTTTAAAAAGCTCGGTAATTAGAATCGTCTCATCTCCTAACTTACTTGTAACGTCGAAATAGTAAGTATCAATATGCAAAGTAATTGCACTCAATACCATATTCACAATAAGGGTAACCTGATATATAAGAAAAGAGAGTGCGCATGTTTTTGCTAGTGCCGGATGGAGAAAGATCAGGATGCTCTCTCCGTAAGAGTCTAGTGGCGAAGACGGGGTGCTACAATAACAAAAATGGATTATTTTAAGAGGAAGAGAATGAACAGACAGATATGCAAGTGGAGGAAGATGTTGCTGATGAAAAGAGTAGGGGTTGGCGATGATCAGCAACAATCGCCTTTCAATTGGGTACTTGGAATGAAAGACAATTAGCTAGATGTGCCAAAAATGACCTTCTTAGATTCAACCAATGCCCAAAGTAAATAGAGAAGTTATCATACCTAGGCCCATAGAGGGTAGCTCCCATTTATATCTTCAAAGAAAAAGTGATTTTTATATAAGTTAGTAACTTTTCACCTGAATAAGTGGCTTTCAAAATATTAGTAAGTGGTACATTTCCACCTAATTCAATTGGCAAATATGTAATTAGTCGAAGTGACTTTTCATTTCTTAAGAAACTTTTATACAGAAAAAAGGAAGTATGTACCTTTCAAATTTCTTGATTTGATTATCAATTTTTCTTTAGGAAAAGATAATTTTCAATCCATCGAGAGTTCGCAGATTTTAAATCTCTTGATTTAAAAAGTCGGAACTTTAATTTAATTAGTAATTAGTTGGTATGGCTTATAATTTTAATATAATAAAATACCTACTAGTATATCAAGAGTTGGCAACATTCACAAGTAGTAGAATTTCTGAAATATTAGATAACCAAATATATTTATGTAGTCAGCAACTACACTATTGCAATAATTTCTTCAATAATCCAGCAATAGCCAGTAAAAATGGCATGAATTTTCTCCGCTTTTAATCTCACGACACCATGGGATCACCCGTAATTGGAATCGACACCTCAACAAGACGACTTTGGCTCCGAGGAGGTTCTTTTATGTTTTGTTTGCCAGAACATTGCACAAGCAAATATATTTTAAGCATATAAGTAGTTTACGTTCGGATTTTGTCTCTTTGTTAGATGGGTAGTTCAAGGCGTTGATCACGACGTTGCGAGAAGATCGTTGCTGGGGAAAGGCTCCATCTTTTTTCCTGGAGGAGAGATGCTGAAGTGGTTGCTTGTGGCTTCACATTGCTTGGGTGACAAGTTCTTAGGATAAACTTTTGTTTTGTATTTGGACCAAGAGGAGGAAAAGTGGTTGCCCCAGTCCAGATCCTTCCACACATTAATGCCTAGAAGGGGAGAGGGAGTACTCTATATGCACCATATTATCGAGTCATTTCCGATGACATGTGGCTTGCATATTCCCAACCAAGAGTAGAAAAGTCGATTTTAAGCAAGATGATTTGAATCATTTCCAATTTAGCCTCAAGAGTAATGGGAGAAATCTTCCGAAAGTGGGGATTCCAAATAATGTATGGGCAATTAGAGGACAACTTGAAGGCCGTTATTCTAGAAAATCAGTGACTAGCCTTGATCCAGCTTTCCTTTATGTGGTTGTTCATTTACACTCTTCGAGGTTTGTCATGCTAGGTATCAAACAAATTCATAAGAAGAGAGCTCAAGAAAAGTGGATTTACGGGAGAACCCACCAGCACCAGCTTTAGTCCATGAAAAAGGGACTTGCATCCAACGCTATGGAGGAGGATATTGCACTTTGGGAAAATGGCCCAAGTCAAACAGATCATGAGGAAAGTGGTCCAACAGTGCAAAGGAATGCACGATGGGGCTGCAAAATACTGGAGATGGAATTCCTGATTTATATCTACTGAATTTGCGTGACGATTTAGTGGAAACTCTAGTGGCATCTATAATTATTGGGAAAGACAGATAAAATTCTTTGAGACTTCTAATAATGGATTTAAAACCTTGGAATTATTTCTTTTAAATTTCTTACATTTCCTATATCAATAATGCTATGTTGAAAGAATGATCGAATATACTTGTGTTATTATTCTACTTACACGTGTTTTTTTTTTTTTTTCCAATAGTAGTTTAAGCTTGTCCGTTCAATCATGTTATAACCATGCAATGTGGAATAATGAAGATGACACTGGCATTGGGGCTGGTTTTCAAAAAGCTCGCCAAAGGTATTCAATCAAAATCACAGCTTATGGCAGCTTTTTAAGTCGTCTTAGTTAAAATCATGGAGCATCTTTAAAAAAAATAAAGAAAATCTCCAAATAAAGGCTTAAAATGAGGCCATTTTTTTTTTTTTTTTTTAAAGAGGGCCTAGAGTGGAAATTATTTCAATGAGGGCCTTAAGCGGCTAAATCAATGTCAAATAAAGACCTGAGCTCATTATCCAAATGTTCATTGGCTAACAAGCATATGATATTTCCAACAATTGGAATAGGGGCTTTTTGTAATGGAAATGCAATGGAAATGAGCTAGGGACTCAAGCCCTAGATTCACTCCAGATATGAGCATGTAGATGTTGGAAAAATATGGTTTCGAATTTGGTAGAACAATGAAGATGGATATTCAGAGTATTCAAGTTGGACTTTGAGGCGTGATATCACTTTCTTTAAGAATTTATTTGCCCCACAACGTTGCTAATGGTCACCGGCAAAAATCCTTCAGGATACAACAAAGTCTCGGATGAAAATACTAGATAGCAATTCTAGTATTTCTCAAGGGTTTCTCTAGGAAACAATTGAAAGAATGGCCGCAGTTTTTCAAACAGAAAACTCGAAAAAGATGAAAATGATCACTTTCGTTTTTCTGAAAAATAACGAGTATATATATATATATATAATAATCTTGCAACTCTTCGTAAAAATTGTCAAAGAATGAACAAACATGTCCTTTAGAAAAAAAAAAATTGTTCGGATAAACAAATGCGACTCTTCAGAAGAAGTCGAAAACCGAACAATTGCAACCCTTCGGGAAAAGTTGCAAACCGAATAAGTATTTTTCCAAAGGTTGTCTCAAAAAAAACACAAATAAAAAAATCGGAATAATAGTTTTTTTAAATAGAATTTCGAATTTTCATTTTATATTTCATTTTCGAAAATTCTCAAATTAAAAAGCAACCTTTGAATGGATTAAAAATTAATAACATAGAAAAAAAATAAATAACAAAGGGATTAGTGCTAAGTGTGCCAATTATTCGCGCACTTGCACGCGGGTATGGTTGAGTCTAGCGCCACCCAATCATTCTTTTAAGTATATAAAGAAAATCCTGCACTTTTAAATTGGCCCACTCCCTCCCATTTTTCCTATGTGGGATAAGGAAAAAACACTCAGTTTATTTTGACAAACAAACCTCCAACAGTAGAAGGAACAAGGTGGTGGGCCCACTTGCCCATCAAAATCAACTTTATCTTTTTCTTTCCACAGCGAAGTTGCGTGGAGGAGTGAGGCGAAGTTGTGTGGAGGGAACCTAGCACGAAAGTGATGAGCTATTTCTAGCACTTTTGCTCTAGATATGAGCATGTAGAAGGAACAAGGTGGTGGGGCCCACCTACCCATCAAAATCAACTTTATATTTTTCTTTGCACAGCGAAGTTGCGTCGAGGCATGAGTTGGCGAGGCATGAGTTGCATGGAGGGAACTTGGCACGAAAGTGATGAGCTATTCCTAGCACTTTTGACTAAGCAAGAAAGACAGAAAAAGGAGAGATATTGTCAAATCACATGGAGTTCACAATGATAGGTGTAGTTAGTGCGCTTGATTAATATTAGTGATGTTCATTTTTAACATTGATTTAAATAGTAACAAAATAAGCTAAACTCTAGACGCAATGTTGATCACATCATCCAATTTTAGTGGATGATTATACTTTCGTAGTGTCATTCTTCATTAAAGTCCAACCATGGAAATTCTTTGGACTAAATAATTTGAATGTAACGTGCTCTTTCACAACTAGACGAGGTCTTTCTTATGATCTCTCATATGAAGTATCCAATTCTTTTAACATCACTAAGCAAATGAATTCCAAAAAGAATCCAATGAAAAGGCCCTATTCAAGCGAAGGATCCTTCGCTCTAAAGTAATAGAAAATAAGTTATTGGCATTCTAATTAATCACAAAAAGGTGTTCTAGAGAAATTTCTCATTTCTTTAAATTTGTACATTAGAAACAACCGCATTACGTTCAACTGAGCAAAAAGCTTGACCTATTTTCATTCCTGAGCTATGAAAGAAAACTAGTCACACAAGGGACTATATACCCTCTTTCTCTTCCACTTATTCACAATTTATGGTGAGCTATGAAAGAAAACTTGTGCATTATAGACTCATTTATTTGAATTTAGACATTTGAAACAACCACATTACTTTCAACTAGGCAAAAAGCTTGATTTGTTTTTGTGCTCAAGCTATGAAATGAAAAGGTAATCCTTATCCAATTAGTAACTAAGGATGCCTAACAATGTATAGAAAATGTGACGTATCAATTATTGGTGAAGACATACTAACGAAACCCTTCTCTCAAGTCAATACAAGTATTTATGTACTTGCATAACTAATACATCTTGCATAAGATATTACAAAAGTTCTAAAATTTGTTCTAAAACTTATTATGAAAGTACAATCAAGTTCTGAAACTTTCAAATGTGTAATCAATAAAAGACTTGATTAGACAAATGACAAATTTGAAAACTTGATTACACTTTTTGAAAGTTTTATGATTCGATTATACTTTCATAATATGTTTTGGAATTTGATTGTACTTTTGAAGATTTTTTAACTCAATTACATTTTTGTAATAACTTTTAAGATTTCTAATACACTTATCAAAAAAAAAAAAAAAAAAAGAAAAGAAAGGATAAAAATACAATGAAAATGAGCCACTAGCCGTCAAAATCAAATTGATCATTTTTCTTTCCGAAGTGAAGTCGTGTGGAGCGAAGCTAGCAAGAAAGTGATGAGCAAATATTTCCCTGAGCTTTTGACTAAGCAAAAAGAAAAATAAAAAGAAGGAAAATTGTTAAATCACACAAAGTCCATAATGATAGGCGTAATTAGTGCACTCTATTAACATTAGTGATGCAACATTTATTTAAATGGCAACAAAATAAGCTGAAACTCTAAACACGATCCCCACAACATCCAACGTTAGTGGATGTTTTACACTTTCGAAATGCCAATCTTTATTAAAGTCCAAATGCAAAAATCCTCTTTTGGACTAAATAATCTGAAAATGAGTCATTTCTCACTCAGACAAAGTCTTTCTTATGAACTTTCGTATGAAATATCCAACGTTAACCACCTTCTTCTTTGAAATATCAAATTTGGCGTCCCCAAAGCTTTAAACAGAAGAGTGGAGCAGTGCAGAAAAACAGATTTCCACACACGGGAAGGGGATCCTCGAGGGGGAGAGTGTGAAATTTATTCCCAAAAAGCATCTAATGAAAAAGGTCCTACTTGAACGGAATATCCTTCGCTCTAAAGTATTAGAAAATCCTTCGCTGCAAAGTAATAGAAAATAAGTTATTGGCATTCCAGTTAATCAATTAAAGATGTTCTAGAAAATTCCTTTTTTTGAATTTATACATTAGAATCAATTGCATTACATCCAACAAAACAAAAAGCTTGATATATTTTCATGCCTGAGTAATGAAAGGAAAAGGTAATCCATATGCAATTTATAGCTAGAATGCCTAATACATAGAAAATGTGAAGTACTGAGTATTAGTGAAGACATACTCAAATCATAACCTTTTCTCAAATCGGCACAAGTATCTCCTCCTTACTTTGCATAACTAATACATCTTGTGTAGGATATGACAATTGATTTACATGTCAAAGATATCCTCTCAAGTAACCCAATAGGCCACACTCTAAATTTGGATATCTTCACTCATGAGAGACTAATTTAGCAAACAATTATATAAAGTGAAAGCACCAATTTTCTGCGTGAAGGCATAGTCATGCGAATTTTATCTATCAAAATAGTACTATGTAACCACCCTTTAAAATCTGTTGTCCCATTGATGCGTACGCTATAGACTTAATGGAATAACTTTTTAACACTGAATTGCAATATATTCAAGTATATTTCCACCAAGAAATTCCCTTGATTTTTGGATTTAGGGAGGTAAATATTTACGATTATCAAAGTGCAATAATTCTCTAATAAATCCATTGATTTTGTGGAAGAGAATATGAAACGTGGCGAAAAATCAACTCTTATTTACTGAAGATTCGAGGCACAATCCTCATAGTTTGGTCGCACCCCGACCGGCAGCTAACAACATCTACTTTCTGGTCTTCCGCGGTGTCGTAGCATGGACGACTGATGAGAATGGGCTGAGAGTGTCGCCCGGGATTTGCTCTAGATATGAGCGCGTTTTGTTTTAAAAGTAGGAACAATGTAGTGGGGGCCACTTGCCCATCAAAGTCTCCCGAATCATTTTTCTTTCCGAAGGCTTGCCTTGTTATCTCAGAAGAAATGTAGGGCGAAGTTGCGGAGATGACCTATCGAGGGAAGGCTTGTTTGGCGTTCCGTCTCACCAGGAATCGCATCCGGCTATCTCGTGGCCGGTGACATTACCACGAAAGTGATTAGCAAATATTCAATTGGACTTTTGACTAAGCATAAAAAAAAAAAAAAAGAGAAAAAGAAATTAAAGAGATATCATGAGGACTGAGTTAACACAAGTGAAGTACAATATCGTCAAGTCTAAGCATATATTATGTGGTCCAAGTTCATCAAATACGAATCAAGATCCAAGTGGATGTTAAAATGAATAAAAATGGGTTAATATATTAACACTACTTTTAAGTAAACCATTTAAAATAATGTTAGGGGCAAATGTTGGATCCCTTTTTTTACCAACTTTCATTTTAAGAGGTGTTTAAATGTCCACGTGAGTAACATTTAAAAAATCTATCACTTAAACTCACGATTTTACATTAATTTAATAAATAAATGAATGATTTGTACTTTGGAAAATCTGTCTCTTGGTGCTCAAAACTCAATTCGAGTATCAAATTTCCTACTTGAGCTCGACTTCATTAACTCGAGTAGAAAATTGGGATACTTAAACTCAACTCGACTTCACTTAATCATAGTCAACATCTAGATAACACTCAATCTCGGCTTTCATAAGCTCAATTAGTATGTGATTTTTAATTTTTTTTTTATATATTTTTCTAAATTATTAATAATTTTAAAAGACAATAAAAGCTCGATTAAGCCCAGGAGCCTATTTAGCTGAATATTGATGAGCTTGTGCTCACCTCAACCAAATACTTGAGTAGCTCGCTCTCCAGCTCGACTCAACTAAGCAAACCGATCTCAAGCAGTCATGATTCATCGAGTCGAGCCCAAGCAACTCGCGAGTTTGTCTCGGTTTCGCCCCCTATGAGTATGTAGATAGATCTCCTTATACGCCACTGCAAGCTGTTGATAAGTTCACTTTGTAGATGAATGAAATTATAGAACTAAGGATTTTCCAATAAATAGTTGGACCTTTTATACACAACAATTGCAACTTAACCAGGTTAACCACTTTCACAAATTTATGACACGTGCCTACATATGTTAATTAATCGTGCGAGCAAATGTTAGTGCGCGTGATACAGACAGGTAAGTATATGTAATAACTTATTACAGAATTTTCATACATAAACAATATTTAATTTAAACACGTTAAATATGTTCAATTATATAGCACATTCAATAAATATGTCATCTTTCAGCTAGGCAAAAACTATCCACAACACCCACATCACGTTTACGAAGCAACAAATTAGCGAAGTTTTACGATGCTACATCATAATTAAGGACAAGTTTGTCACAAATCCGATGATTTTTACCACATTCTCGTCATGTTTACAACGGGTTGTCCTAATGCCATAAAATCTTTCCAAAAAAATTAAGGCAATGGGCATTTGCCGGTTTGAAAACCCGGGGCTTGATCCAACAATCTACCATATGAGATCCCTCGTCTTCTCTATTATTTTGGGCATCCCCACATCCCACCAGCACCTCCCCGTTCGCACAAACACCACTTCCAATCAATTCCGCTTTTCCCGCTAACTACTGGAACACGAATAACTTGAAAAAAAAAAAAAACTTAAAATCCCATCTCTCTTCAATCAGCACCGCGCCGAAAGATGCTCGATAGTAAAGGCTTGAAGAGAACAGACAAGTGGCTCTTTATTAAAAAAAGATCGGTGCGCTCGACACCGAAAATCTTTGACCGTCAGACCTACGAGACTGGTGCACATGATCCCGCCACAGAAAAAAGAAAGGACTAGAGAGATGATATACTTTATTTCCGTATAAGATAAAGAAAAACAATAATTAAGGAGATGAAAGCCATTTCCCAGAAACCTTGAGTCAGGATAGTATGAAATTTGGTCAACATTACGAAAACTCAAAATTTATATATTTATCGTAAATTTATTAACAATAAATTATCATCTATTAATTTTTAAATTTTATCATTGAATTGATGAGTTGAATGATACGTAACAGTTTTTTTTAACCCAGCAAACCCACGCACCATACCAACACGGACAGCCTCGGTAGGCCCGGGGTGACGGGAGGTAAACCCTGAGGCCCCACGGGAGGACCCACCACCCCCGTGGAACGGGTAAGACGCCAAGCGTCTCCGCAGAGAGTCAAACTCTCTCCCTCCTAAAAGGGGTCAGTGGGTCCCCCCACGGTGGGAAGACTTAACCAACGGAGCCACCGCGACCGGTGGTAATGATACGTAACAGTTGATAGATATATTAATTTGAATTTTATTCTCGATTTATTATAAATGTATCAATTTGTGATTTTTTATGATATTAATTCAATTTAACAGAATTAACAAAAAATAAATTTATTATAAATTTATCAATTTTTGATTTATTGTAGGATTTTTCATAATATTATCTTCCGAAATTATGATAATAAAAAATATATCTCATGTTGACCGACGGCATCTGCTTGTTTTTCACGGCGCCAAAGCCCGATCCTAGCTTGTTCAGGCCGGTGGGCCCCACAGCCTCCTTATGTCCAGTTTCCTCATCCCTCTCATTTGCTTTGCCGACAAAGCTGAAAGTTAATATAATAATCTCTGTCGACCCACGAAAATAAAAATCATGCCTCTGGGTATGAGGAAGATGCCGAGAAGGTGCAATGGGGGACAAAGTCTCACTGGCTGCGAATACAATTTCCTGGAAGCCACAGCCAAGTCTTTTATTGAGGGGCCAATGGAGTAGGTTACCTTTTAAGATCTCGCTTCATCCTTCAGCACCTTCATTTTCCAAGATTCCAAGCAGACACACCAGCGCCTGCCTCGTTTTACCAAATTCTAATGGCTTCTTTATCTTCTTCTTCAAAACGTAAGAGGAAATATGATGTTTTCTTGAGTTTTAGAGGCACCGACGTGCGTAAAAACTTCCTCAGTCATCTCTACATGGCTCTTGACCAGAATGGTTTATTCACGTATGTTGACAACAAGGAAATGAGGAAAGGACAGCAAATATGGCTCGAGCTTATGAAGGCGATTAAGGAATCACATGTTGCAATCATCATTTTCTCCAAGAACTATGCTTCCTCACGGTGGTGTTTGGAAGAGGTGGCGAAAATCATGGAATGCATGAAACAAAAAGACCTGATTGTGCTGCCGGTGTTTTACAACGTGGAACCAAGAGAAGTGAGAAAGTGGAGAGGGAGTTATGGAAGAGCTATGGCTAAACATGAGGCCGAGTTCGGGAAGCATTCGCACAAAGTGAAGAGATGGAAGAAGGCTTTTGTTGATGCCAGCAACTTATCTGGGTGGCACTTTGATAATGAGTAAGTGTTAATTGATGTGATGCGCTACTTTGTCCTGTTTTATATTTGCTGAATCACATCTTCGTTTTTATGAAACTTAATCATTTCCTTGAATTGCTGAATCAATATGTCAAGTACTTTTCCCTCTTTTTTTTTTTTAGAGTTGAAGCGAAGCTTATAAAGGAAATTGTGAACGAGATCTCTATGCAGCTTCATCGAAGACCCTTACACGTTTCTAAGCATCTGGTTGGGATACATCCTCAAGTGAAAAAGCTGAATTCAATGTTAAAACTTCAGTCTCGTGATGATGTTCGCATGATAGGATTATGGGGACCAGGAGGCATAGGGAAGACAACTTTAAGTTTAAAACTTTACAATAATATTTTTAGGCAATTTGAGGGTTCATGTTTTTTGGCAGATGTTCGCAAAGCTTCAAAAGATCCCAAAGGTTTAGTTGCTTTGCAAGAAATATTGTTGTCTGAGATATTTCCGGGACAAAAATTAGCAGTGGCTAGTTCTCATAGAGGTATTAATTTAATGCAAGATAGATTTTGCCACAAGAAAGTTCTCCTTGTTCTTGATGATGTCAATGCCAAACAACAGTTAGATGCTTTAGTCGGAGAACCGAGGTGGTTTGGTGAAGGAAGTAGGATCATCATTACCACGAGAAATAAGTATTTGCTAGCTTCTCATGGGATAGATAAAGATCACATCTATGAAGTTAAACCTCTAGAGTATTGTCATGCTCTTGAACTTCTCAATAAACATGCTTTTCGAAGAAACAACAAAAAAATAACAAGGCAGGATCTTGTAAATATGGCTTTGAATTATGCTAATGGACTTCCTTTAGCACTTGAGGTATTGGGTTGTTCCCTTTATTGTAGAAGAGAACGTGAGTGGGAAAGTACATTGCATAATCTCGCCAAGTTTCCTAACAAGATCATCAATGATGCTCTTAAGTGGAGTTATAATGGACTAGAAGACCATGAAAAGGAAATCTTCCTTGATATTGCTTGTTTCTTTGAGGGGCAATCTAAAGAGTACATTATGAGAGTTCTTGACTCTTGGGACTTTGACCCTACAATTGTTGTGAAAGTTCTTGTTGAGAATTCCTTGATAACTAAAGAGAGAGAGATCATACGAATGCGTAACTTGATTCAATTGATGGCCATGAATATCATTAGACAAGAATGTCCTAATGATCCTGGAAGACGTAGCAGGTTATGGCTTTTTGATGATTTTCGTAATGTTTTGTCAAGGCATTTGGTAAGATTTGCTGGTGTTGATATTGATTTTTCTCTCTTTATTTAATTTTGTATATTAATTGCATTGCAAATTCTATAAATACAGGTAATAGATGCATTACAGTCGATAGTTTTAATTTTACCTAAGCCAGAGAAGATCAACATGGGTCCTAATGCTCTTACAAATTTGAGAAGGTTGAAGAAGCTCATCATGAAGAATGTGCATAACTCTTTCCAAGATCCCATCTATCTTCCCAATGAACTAAAATGGTTTGAATGGCCTGAATGTTGTCCTTGCATCCCAGAATCTTCCTCCGGTCCTGAGGAGTCAGCTCAAATTAATTTGCATGGAAGCAACATCCAAGCACTGAGTAAGCAATTTAAGGTGCGCATTTAAATGAATAATCTTTATTTCCTTATATTCTACATATCCATTCTATTTGCATATGAATATGAATATGCATGTGTATTACTAAGAACTTTGAATGCGACACTTGCTAACTCGGATGATGTTGTTAATGTTCTTAATAAACATCTGCATCTATTAAATTGTTTATATTTGATTAATGCATTAATTATAGGATGTCGATCTACCACATGAACCAACATAAATTGAATCCTCCCGTTTTAGGGGAGTCTTAAGCACTTTCCCATGAGAATCATGATGTTGATTTGAACAAAATGCATTCAAGAAGAAAGTCCAATCTCATTTTCAATATATTAAGGTACTGAAACTTAAAAGAACAATGAACAGAAAGCATCGATAACTCTTGAGTACCAAAATTTGGAAGAAAAACTTATGGGTGATATAATTTGACCATTGGATGATGAATGTGCTTACATTTTTAATAAACACAAATGGCGATTTAAATTTTATTTTTATTTTTCTGAAATGATAAGACTCTGAAAATGTTATTCAAGATTCTATATTGTATGGTAAAGACGGGATGACTAAATTCTTTTCAAAATTGTGTGTGGAAAGAGAGATTTTTCTTGTTATTGCCTAATTATCTGCCTAATCATGAAAGTGTTTGCATAACCAAAAAAATGCATTTGCATTAAATGCTTTTGAACCTCCCATTGTTCTCTCCAATAGTATGTGGCTGAAAATGAAATGACATGTAGAAAGTGTGTAGTGAAGAATTTCTATAGGAAGCTAGTCTTACTTAAATTGGTCCAAGCTTGACAACTCTCGAACAACGACAAAAAGGTCCCATGTCTCTTTCGGTTGGGCTAAACCTAATCGACGATTTCCGACAACTATTTCCTTATATTTAGAGGGAAGAAAGAAGCAAAACTACAAGAATTTTAATGGATGACAAGTTCTATTTCAAATATGGTTGGACTTTTCATCCAAGAAATCTCTCCTTCTCCTTCCCAATATGTAACTCATTCCCCTCCTTTCCTTTCAATTGAGACATCGGTCAGTGCCTTTAATCTATTTCATCCTGATGTAAGAAATCACGGGATAGAAAGTGACTCTTCTCATCCCCTTATTGAAGCATCCTCTCGCCTTAGCGGTAGAACAACTAGGGAAATAGATTGATCATCCAATTCTATCTCTCGCTTTTGAAAACAAGGCTCATGGAGTGCGATTCCATTGAAGAGCCTTACTCTATAGATATGCTTGGGCGCTGGGTCTAGCACTCGGGCCACCTTCTCATGAAAATTCCGCACAAATAGCTTGCTCGCCTTTTCGCAGCAAATCGATGGCACAAAGGTGGAGAATTCAACACAATCAAGGAAAGTTATTAAGATAGAGGAGTTTAAATTATTACCTGTTGCTTTCATTATCTTTAAGCTCTGTTGGTTTTGAAAAAAAAACTTTTAGAAAATATCTTGTGAATTTTCTAAAATTCATTTCCCGGAAAATGACTAGTCATGGAAAATGTTTTTTCGCTATTGGAAAAAAAACACATTTAAAAGTGGGAAAAATATTTTTCACTTTTCAGAAAGTTGAAAACATTTTTCATAACTTCTTCTACCTCATAATCTTTCACCAAATACATTTTTCTTTTATTTTTATGTTTTCTTTTCCTTTTTTTTTTTTTTTTAAATCGAGTTTTTGATTTCCTTTTTTCTTTCTTTTTTTCTTCTTCTTCTTCCTTGGTCGGCGACTAGCCATTAGTGAGCTTCGGCCTAGCCATAGGCTAGCAAGGCTCCACCTCGCCTAATTTAGTGAAGTCAAGCTGGGACCTTGCCGAATTTGGCGAGTTGGGTAGGGTTTGGATCTCGCCAAATGTCGCTAGAGCCTCGCCGACCTCTAGCGACCTTGAGTGAGGCTCAAGCCTCGCACAACTTGCTGGAGCTCGCCAATGGCTAGTTGCCGTCGTCATTGTAGTCAATGACCAGCCAAGGCCAAGGAAAAAAAGGAAAAAAAAAGGAAGAAAAGAGAAAAAAAAAAAAGAAAAAAAAAAAGAAAAAGAAAAAGAATTAAAAATTAAAAATTAAAAAATTAAAAAATTGATTTTTAAAAATATTGAAAATGAGTGCATGTGGGAAAAGATTTTCCTTTTCGAATGGTAAAAAATATTTTTTAATTGATTTTCAAATTTTAGTCAAACACCGGAAAATATGATTATTTTCTTGAAAAAAATGGCTTATTGGAAAACAATTTTCGGAAATGCCATATTTTCCGTGAAACAAATGGAGCAATTTATATTATTTTACATGCTCTAAATATTGCAGATACTTATATTATTATTCAATAAACATTGCAATTTTATGTCTTATGGTGACTTTTAATTAGAGAGTAAATCTCCATGATGAGGTTTGGATTAACTTTAAATAAAGTTTCACGTAATCTCTAGTGTAGAATTTGATTAATGTGGATATTTATTTTGTTATTGTTTTCTGCATATATCATATTTCTCTTGTGAGAAATTCACTTCGGTATCAACAATCAAAACAATACAAACACACAAGCATCTTACTAGTTTTCTATAAAACATTGGTAACTTTAACTTATTGGTAAGTTACTTAAACATATGCTTAAATTATTATATTAGTTGGCAATTTAAAACTATCAAGTAACTGATCTTAAGTGTGTTGTTAACTTACCAAGGCATTGCTTCTGGTCAAAGTTTTGTTAGCCATGTAATTTGATAGTTACTAATGTCTTTCACCTTTTACCAGCACGTAACAGTGATCCGATTTTTGCACTATGGAACAGCAGAATCGTCCTTTTGTTCTATGTTTAAAAAAATTATGAGGAAAATCTATTCGGTCGTGGACAAATAGAAGTAGTTACTTGTTCATCAAAGTTTTCCGATGATGCTTATGAGTTATGATGTGTGAAAAATTTTATATATAAATTCCCAGTAGATGGACACACCACTAGCTTTTTATAAAAAATCAGAGACAGTTTTGAATTGAAAATTTGTCATAGATTTTCTCTTTTGTCCAGAATGTCTATCCTTATTGGTTTCATTGTTCTGGCAGGATTCTAAAAAATTGGAGTCCAATAACTTCAGTGAATGCCCGTCACTGGTTTATATGCCGAAGTTCTTCCATGCAGTTTTGCCTGATTTTTTTGAGCAAACTCGAAGCATTTTGGAAGTTCTTTATCTTAGATATTGTTCAATGTTCAATTGAGGAACTCCCTGCATCCATAGAAAATCTTGCCTCTTTAAAGTATTTGGATTTACAATATGACAACAATCCTTAATGAGTCTGGTGGGTGAGAGCAGAGAGCCTTGTTCCTGGGGGTTGGCTGGTGGTTGGTTCGTCTTTTGGTTGTGGTTACCTTACTACTGCTTGGCGGTTTGCTGTTCCTTTTGATAGAGAGGCGGATAGTTTCCTGCTGGTCTTTCCCGTGTCCTGACCGAGTGCAAGGGTGGTTGTTGGCGGGGGGTGCTTGTTAGCCTTTGCTGTTTTTTTTTTCTTTCTGTTTGTTGTTGCCGCTGTTTGGCCTCTGGTGCTTTTTTTTGGCTTGTTTGCCTTGCCTTTGTTGGCTTTTGCTGCCAGCTTGTTGGTGGCTCTGCTTCTTTTCTGTCAGCACCCTTCCACTCGTTTTGACTACTTTGTCATTATGAGTGTAAGTTTTTGGTGTCGGACCTCTTGTATAGTTTTTGGTTAAAGCTCAATATATTCTTACTTTACCAAAAAAAAAAAAAAACAATGAGAGCTCTTAAGCAAATGAGAGCTCGAAAATTGATTCTAAGCAAATGCAAGAAGTTATTTCATTATCTGATTTATTTCCCAACAAATGATCAATTGATTCATAAGTGCCACATTTGCAAATATGTTTTCTAATTTAGGGCAGATTTTAATGGATTCTAAATTGCCATAGGTGGACGCAGAACAAAACCCAGGTTGATTCCGGTAAACAATAGTGCATTTCTATCACTTCTGTAAAATTAATAGTTCAATTCCTAGATGTCCTTCGTTTTAGTTTATTCATCTTCCAAGTAGTGATGGCGAGGTTTTTCTTTTGCCCCTATCTAATGTCTCTGAAGAGACACATTAATGAGGTACGTCTAAGAAGTGTAAAATGTTGCAGATATTGATCAGTTTTTTTTTATTATTATTATTCTTTTGACCAATGCAGGCCATACAAGATTAAAAACATACAAAATTCTAACTTGATCAGTGAACTAAGGTCGTTCATTTGTATCATACAATTACTAACTTGATTTCTTGATTTTTTTTATACGTTATCTATATCATCTACTAGGTTTACGAGTCTATTTCCTATTGTTCAACAAAATCCATATTTTTATTAAGTATAATTTCTGTTTTCTTATTTTGAGAAAGCCGCGCAACATATGAGAATTATTTTCGGCACACCACAAAATCACTCTCTTTTCAATTACTTATGGATATTCAACAACTTAAAGATAGCCTTTTACCAATTTCCCTCATGTGCTCCATTCCAAGAATCTTCAACTTCTCTATCTTAATGATGGCTCAAAATTGTAAAGATTCCTCGAATTCTGTATAAAATCAAAGGCTTGTGAAGACTTTACTAAATGTGCACTTCAACCGAGGAATTTTCAGCATCCATAAAAAATCTGGTTTCTCTGGAGATAATGTGTTTATGTTACTGCATGTTAATATGTGAATTTTTGTCGACACATCAAGCATATATTTTCTGTAAAAAATAAATAAATAAATAAATAAAAAGAAGAAAGAAAAGAACAAAAAAGAAAGGGCTCCAATTTGGCAAAAATGGAAAAGGCCTGATCCAAGTTACCCAAGCCCTTTGCGCGGCCGGGAAATTCAATCCAATTCACCACATGGACAAAAAGCCCATGACCCTCCCACCCACCCCCCCGGCCCTTTCTTTTCTCCTGGAGAGATTTAACCGATTTTCTCTTCCGGTGCCCTCTCCTTCGCTGGCCACCAATCGACGCCAACATCCGCCGTTCGCCGTGTCCAATCGCAATCCCTCCAGTCGCTGGCCATCGGAGAACTGAGAATACCAGAGCAAAGAGGAGGACATGAAAAATTTCATCATCTCTGATCAAGAGGATTCCTTAGCTTCTGGACCACAAATCGACGCTAGCATTCACCGCTCATCACCTCTAATCGCTGAATACTTCCATATTTTCCAGTAGCTGGACACCATAGACGAAGTTCAGTGAGATCTCTCTCTCTCTCTCTCTCTCTCTCTCTCTCTCTCTCTGCATTTCCTTAGCCTAATTCATCTTCTCCAACGTTCTCAGGCCACTGACAATCATCGCCATTGCGTTCGACGTTTCCTAGCTGAAATCGAACCAGCTCTGTTTGCCCCTGTTTCTAGCCAAGGAGCCCGAAGCATTCAGCTCTCTCTCAAGACTCTTCCACATGTTCCTAAGATCCATTTATAACAGAAGGAGCATGACAAAATCTTCCCATGTAAAAGGGTGCTCAAAATAATTAAAAGAAACTTACAGTTTAATAAACATGTTTTTGGGAAAGCCCCACGTCTATGTGGAGTGCGTCCTTAGATAATTTGGGAGGTGGACCGGTTAAGATGTGCAAAGAATGACCCGTATATCACTTAATAGCCAAACCAAAATACCAAGATGAGCTTCTTCTTCTTTTTAACAAACGCATCCATTTCGAGAAAAAGAAAATATATCCCATGCCTTCATAGTCTTCAAATAGATAAGTGGAATGCATGTTTCTTCGAAAAATCTGGCATATATATAGGCTTTCCTATCATAGGAAGGCACAATCATATTATAACGATCGTAAGTTGCAGAAATTATTAAAATTCCACAAAAGTATAAAACGGGCACATTGTCATCGAACTTGTTTTTTCTATGAAGAGCTAGAGTCTAGACTATAAAGATGGTCCATCTTGGTTGGATGAATATAAATTGACTAAGTGTTTGAACTTACCGAAGAAGAATCAATGTATGTGGACTTCTTCATGAACTAATCAATTCTTCTGCGTATCCACGGAAGTTATTGAAGGGAAATTTTTCTTCCTCTTCGCAATCATCTTGGTTAAGGAAAGCAGCCTTATTTATTTTTTTTTTTAAAAATGAATTGGAGGCTAGTTCGCATTGAGAGGCCATCTCTGCGACTTTATTAACACTGTCCAACTTGTGGGAAGAACCTTGTCCACTCTCAACTACAAAACACTACCGCGATTGCAGTTATTTACATTTTAATCTCAAAGAATGCTTCTTGTTGAGAATTACGCCCATTAACTTGCTTCTTACGAATTTGTTAAATTGTTACTCAAAAGTGTAGACAGTTTTAGAGAGATAGAAGTTTGATTATCAGAACTTGATGGAAACTCTTTTGATCAAATTATCTACAAGATTTGTTTTCTGACACTGATGTGCATATTTGATTGACTGAATTACGCATGATGCTTTGCACGCTGGGATGACCTGAAGCTTTGGGCAAGACCAGACAAGACAAATAGCTTGATCGGGATCAAGAGAAACCATGAACAAGAATAGAAGAGCTCATCACACTCATGAGGAAATATTTCCTAGTAACCTCGTTGATCCGTGCACATTTTGAATTCATTTCATAGTTACATTATATAAAATCGAACAGAAACAGATATAAATACAACTAATGGTAGGAGCAGATGAAAGCTTAAACACCGTTTCTTTGGATGTCCGCTGCTCCTGCTTGTTGGCTAGGTGTTACTATTCTCCATGATTTGCATATTGACAGGCAATTACAAGGTTGATGATCAGAGTTCCACTGGGCCCACGAAACATCTGAAGTGGAAAGCATTCCATGATTCGAAGCTTCATCAACATAAGTCTTTTGATGTTGAACAGATCAAACGACATATTATCTTTATGCTGTTTATTGTTCCTTTTGCCGTTAATATGAATTCATTCTTTGATTTAACTTTGAGGATGTAGTAGGTTACTTACTCCCCTGCTTTTTCCAGTTGAATTCATTTGTACTTACCCATAAAAAAAGAATAATGATGACTTGAATAATTTGCAGTTAAATGGTGCCTAAGTTAGAGGCTTCCCTAGCTAACACGCTAATCTCCCGTGACGTCCGGACCTCAAGAAAAATGAAAGTGCAGAGAAGGAGGGGACGACAATGAAAGGGGAGCAGGTAACCCTACTGATGTGGCACGTCCCTATCCCTCTTCCACATTACCTTGTTTCTATTCATATCCGACTTTGCAAATCATGCTTTCTCCACACCAATCAAGTTAATTTTTTTATTATATTGGCGGATATTTTCTATGTCCCTACTAGTCAGTTCTTCTCATCTTGTGATTATATTATAATTGATGTTATAATAAATGAGCAAATAAGCAAGGGGTCCCATTGCAATTGGAGTTCATAAGCAATATCGATTTGATTCTCCCAAGCAGGCCTGACTTCGATACTGATTGCATATATTAAACAATCTATCGCGCAAAAAATTTTGCGATATGGTCCATGGAATGAGTCAAAAACCTTTGTTTGATACAAGCTCGGTCAAAGGATATATTCTGACCTAGGTATCTATTTCCAGCTCATCATCTTCTCGGAATTTCATAAATCGTTATTGCCATGCTTTTTGACAATTATTGTTGTGTAGAAGAGACAGAAAATGGGGATCCAAATGATGTTACTGTTTCCTGCGGAAAGAAAAAGGAAACGGTGAGTTGCGTTGATGGTGTAAAATTATGGCCCAAATATTAAGATGAGATTGAAAGATTCAAAGCATAGGTCGAGGAAAAGGTGAGTCACTGAAATCGAGATCAAATTAATTGAAACACCAAATTGGAGGTCAGCCAATCTAACTTTAGCGTAATATACATGATGATTGATCTCGATTGAAGAATCACTTCGATCAGAGTAAGACCAAGCACTTTGCTCTATTTATAATAAATTACACACAATAATTTAAATTTTTAGGCAGAACTTTACAATATGATATTAAGACATATAAATTATACCTTCATCAATAGCTTAAACCCCATAGATTTGACATGGTATTAGAGATTATAAGTACAAATCTTTCCAAACCCTATTTACTTCCTCAATTTTGTATTTCCACAATTTGAGATTAAGCCAAAGTTTAGCCTAGTGAAAGATGGTATTAGTATATTTAAATATTAAATCAAGCCTTCATCTAATATAACAGTTTAAATTTTTAAAACAATTGACATTCTACATTATTGTCTAACATGTTTTGTCTATAGAAAATTAGAACGTAGTGGTTGGATGTAAATTGACCTGAGTGTTTGACCTTACCAAAGCAAAATCAAATCATGCGGATTTTTTCATAAACTAATTAATCCTTCTGCTTTTCTATAACTCACCTAGGGATTCTTGCTTCCCTCATGAAGTTTATCTTTGATTGACTGAATTACACTTCGTGCTCTGCATGCGTAATAACTTGAAATTTGGGGCGAGAATAGACAGACAGATTGAGCAAGATTAAGAGAAATCGTGCACCAAGATAGGAAAGCTTGTCCTAGCTATGAGTAAATATTTCATCATAGCCTCGTTGTACCATGCACTTTTTAAAAGTATTTTCTAATTAAATTAAACAAAATCACAGAGACATAATTAAGCATAACTAATAGCAGGGACATATGAAGTTTAGCACCGTTTCTTTGGATGTCCCACTGTTTTCGCTTGTTGGTTAGGTTTAATTCTTCATGAAACATCTTAAGGGGAAAGCATTCCATGATATGAAGCTTCATCAACATAACTCTTTTGATGGGCAAATCAAACGACAGGCTATCTTATGCTTTTTATTGTCCTTCTCAAGTCAATATGAATTCACTCTTTGATTTATTTTTGAGCTTGCTTTTTCAGTCATATTCATTCGTACTTACCCATAAAAAAAAGAATAATTCTGACTTGAATAATGGCAGTTAAATGGTGCCTTAGTTACAGCCTTCCCTAGCTAACACGCTAATCTCCCGTGACCTCAGGACTTAGAAGAAAGGAAGCAAGCAATTAAAGAAAGTGCAGAGGAGGAGGTGATGATGACGAAATCGGGAAAGGGTAAGGACACAGGAGTGGGACGTCTTCTTCAGATCCAACTTTGCAAATTTCGCCTTCTTCACACCAATCAATTTTTTTTTTTTTTCATATTTTTTGGCGACTATTTTTCTTCATCCATACAAAGGCAGTTCTTATCATTTTTGAGCGCGTGTGGATTACATGTATATAGTTGGATGTCATGATGGATGAGCCAAAAAAAAGAAATCTGAAATTTCCAACGTTCTATTCTTCATTATAACGTAATGTCGTAAACATTTATAAACCGTCATCATTTAAAAGTTTTCAAATTTATGGCACTTTATTCTTGGTTACAACAGAACCTCATAACTCTTTGTAAATCCTCATAATTAATATAAATATTTAGGCCTTACTGTTCTTTGTTACGACCATGCGTCCCAACCCTTTATAAATTGTTGCAAATGAAAATATCCAAGTTTTATGATGTTTTGTTCTTAATTGTAATAAATCATCATAAGTTTCCAAATAGCGAATTGTTGTATAATTTTCAACTTGTTAGTAATACTTGGAAGTGTAATTAAGCCGACCCAAGTCAATAATCTTCTGAGCTTGAACTCAACTCCACCCATAGACTCGATACTCGAAACTCAATTTGAGTAGAAAATTGAGATACCCAAACTCGACTTGACTTGATCACAATCAACATACAAATTAAACTTGATCCCAGATAGTATAAGCTTGAATATTATGTAATTTTTAGTAATCTGTAACTATAAAAAAAATTATAATGATAAAGAAAATTCATATTAAGCTCTTCAGCCCATTGAGCTAGTGTTGAGAAGTTCGAGCACAACTCGATCAGCTCGAACTCAAGCTCGAGGAGCTGTCGGGGTTCCCGATCAACTTCCTTCACACCATGATCAAGATCAGGCTTGTCATGATGCTCACCGGCGGCATCTGCTTGTTGTTCTCGACGCTGCAGTACCCCGGCTCCTTGGCGGCGGAGCTTAAGCTCAGCATGTTGAGCCCCGCGGGCCCCACCGACTCCTTCCCTTCATTTCCCTCATCTCTCTCTTCAGCTTTGCCCGAAAAGCAAAAAATTAGTTTAACTTCATCTCCTTAATTAATCCTATTTTATTTTCTTAGATGCTTTTTTACCCCATTTTCCATAGTGACTATGGTTTCAACTCAATGTGGTACGACAAATTGTAATTTCATTTGCTAAGTTAGTGATAAATTTGGGTGAGACAAGAATTCAATTGTTCGACATGCATCAAAGAATGTTCGACATGCATCAAAGAATTTCATATTTTGGTTACTAAATATAATTGTCCAACTTTTGGAGCAAAAATGTGAGAGGGCTAGTATACTCTAATGTGCACATAGGTAAAAAAAATTAGAAATGAAATATATTTCGAGTAGTCACAAATAGTTATTTATAATTTGCAAAAATAAAATAGAATAAAATAATGAAGGCAAAAACTCAAGTGGTTGCGAATGCCATTTCCTGAAAACCACGACAAAGTTTTTCATTGGGGAGGCAATGAAGGTCATGTATTTGAAAAAGACCGATAATAATATTTTGTTGACCTACTAAGAAGAATAAATAAATAATCTTATGTTGACAAAAGGCTAAGAGGGCTATTGGAAAGAAGTAAATACAAAAAGGCTGAGACGGCAGCGAGTGTTAAAGCCAATTTTTTTGCAGTGTCCCTTTGTGCCATTTGATTGTCCTCCTCTCTTTGTCCATCCAATTCCATCCCTCTCTGTTATTGTTATTAAACATGTCCTCAGAATTTATTGGCTCTTTCTAAACTCGAGTCTATGCCGATTTTTGGGTTTTATTATGCGTTAACATAATATTAGCCAAGGCCTATCGACTTGTAGTGTCCCTAATCTTGTTGCTATGTTTCTAACTTTTTTCGTTTACTTAGCCTCATCACGTTCGCATGCACTGAATGGTAATGGCATGGCAGTCTTCTTGTCATTTTTCTTGGTCCTTGCACATTTGATGACGCTGTGTTTGATTGACTAATTTGGCTTATAGCTTCTTGGAGGTTATTATTGAAAATTGGATTAGATGTCGATATTTTACCTAATACGCATTTCAACACTTTTCGAGGTCTTTCTTTCCAGAACCAATCAAACCAATCGGGCCTCCAATCAGGACGTTATAAAATTATTGTCATAAAAACTTATCTTGGTCCTCGCATAAACTTATCTTCGTCATAAAATTATTGTCATAAGCTTATCTTCTCATTTTTCTTGGTCCTCGCACATTTGATGACATCGTGTTTGATTGACTAATTTGGCTTATAGCTTTTTGGAAGTTATTATTGAAAATTGGATTAGATATCAATATTTTACCTAATACGCATTTCAACACTTTTCAAGGTCTTTCTTTCCAGAACCAATCCAACCAATCGGGCCTCCAATCAGGACGTTATAAAATTATTTTCATAAAAACTTATCTTATGTTGACGCAGCAAATTAATTAGCAATTTTATTAACAATAACTTTAACATTAAAAAAAGATTTGTGCTCATTAGATCTAATTAACAAAGAATAGGTTCATGCGCAAATTTTCACCACTATCAGGCGTGCAAAATAATATTATTAAAAGACCTAATAATATCCTACCAAAAAAAAAAAAAAAAAAAAAAAAAGACCTTATAATATTCTTTGTTGACCCCAAAAACGAAAGTCATGGATCTCGGTATAAAGAATTAGGGGTGTGCGACCAAACTGGGCATACCCAAGAACTGGATCTGCTCACCTAGAAAATAGGGTCAGGAACCGGTTCCCATTGAAAATAGGGTCAAGAACCGGTTCCCAAAATTCGTAAAATAGTTTAAATAGGTTTGGGAACCGGGTCCGATTGACTACCCACCTAGGAATCGATTCCCGAACCGGTTTTGGGAACTAGTTTTCTAAGTATAAGTCTAAAATCCTATTTTTTCCCTTTACTTTTATTTTTACTCTCGCAATTACACGGTGTTTTTCCTCTTGGCTCTCTCAAACACGCACGCCACTCCTACTTCATCGTTCCTTTTCCTCACTTGCTTCCCTCCTTCATCGGCTTCCTCTCGCACCGTCCGACGAATGGATGGTGTTCGTTGCTGCCAAATTCTTGTGTACCACGTGAATTGGCTCGCCTAATTTCTCTTTTGTAGGAGTTAATGCTTGCATAAATGAGTAGTTTCATATAGTAGTTGTAGAAATAAGACTAATATTATACTCATGTTCGTTGCTAATTCTTTGCCTTCTGATTTTATTTATTATAATTAGCCTTGTGGATCCTTAATTTTTCATTTAGTCAAAAAGTTCATGTATTTATTTATTACAAGTGAGGATTACGTTATTTTCTTGCGTATTAATATAAAATTCGAATTCGTATAGGATATTGAGAGATTGCAAAATAGGTTCTAGTAGAAACAGGGCTGACCCTGGAACTAGACCGGAAAAACAAGGTAGGTCGGGTACAGGGTTCAATACAAACAGAGTCGAATACAGAGTCAAAAAAGGGGAACCAATTATAAAAAGGTCGGGTGGATCCAATACAAACAGAGTCGGATACAGTTTCATCTTATAATGACAATTAATTAATGTCCGTCCACCAATCTAAAGGTACATCGATCCTCTAAATCTGCCATATAGTCACAGCGAAACATGTCCTTAATGAGATGAGATAATTATTTTCCATATAAGAAAAGGAAAAATGGACTGGAGAGATGGAAGTCATTTTCTCCGAAGCCAATCAGCCAATCCATCATGATGCCTCTGATCAGGAGATTATGAGGTTATGATTATTGAAATTTATTTTATAATCATGGATCAAATTTATTAACGATTCAACTAGCAATATATTCCGCATTAAACAAATACTTTTTATAGATTAGACATCTAACTAATGCAGCAAATGTGATCTTCAGTGAAGACAAATTTCACGTGCAAATCGTCAACACTTAGGGCGCCTAAAGTGCACATCGGCTCATCCTGAAGCACCAACTTTTTTAATTTATCAACATGTGATGTCATTATATTTAGCTCTAAATATTCAAATAAATACGAGCAATTCTTGGCCCAAACATGAAATATGGTCCACAGTATCAATTATCTATGCACAAATTTAAGCTAAGAAATTTATTAAACAAGTTATATGCATATAAATAAAGAGAAGTAGCAGAAGAGAAATGCAAACTGTTTTATAGAGGTCCGGGCCAAATGGGGTGCCATTCCATTTTCAGAGGATGTTCAAGAGTTATGCCTAATCAATTATACTTGAAGCCTCATATGGAGCCCATATTCATTTATAAACATGGCACACTTTTTAACAAAGAAGTGCTCGTATAAAATTGAACCCCTCAAGAATTTGATTGCAAAGTGTATACAAAAAGGAGTTTGCAAGTAGTAGTAATGTACAGCCAAAAATAAAAATAAAAAGAACAGTTGGTAAAAAAGAGTCACTAATCATCTTATTTTCAATAAGAAATTACAGACACTTTAATGAAATATATGATGTACATTTATCAAATTTTGTATACAAAATATGATGTGTATAATTTACTTAATTAAATAGAATGCAATACATGAATAAAATAATTATACACATTAGACATTTGTGAAGCATACATTCACGTACCCACCCATTGAATATAACAACATGCGAACAGAAGTGCCGTCCATTAATTCTTTTTCTTTTTTTTTTCGTTATCCATTAATTCAAGTTTTATTGTTACTCCACTCCTTTTTCTAGTGAGTGGAGAGTGGAGCGTTGATGTATCATTAGCTTTCTCAATCGAACAGTTTTCTCAATCGAATAGCCTTCTACCTGTCGTGATGCAGAAGAATATAATGTGGCACACTGGTCGAGGTTACTCAATTTTGCTGAAGTTATCTATAAATAAGACCAAGGAAAAGAGCTAAACAAAGAATGTTAACGGGGATATCTAACAGAGAAGTATACAAATGAAAGAAAGGAAAGAGATGTAAACCAAAAAAAGAAGAAAAAAAAAACGAAAGAAAGGAGACTTTCAACCCACAATGTTGAACCATACCTTATGAATGTCAATTGTTATGTTGAGATGAGAAGATTTCCACCATTGAATTTGAGCCAGTTGCAATTGATTATGCACAAGGTTCGATATTCCACCCGCTATAAAATGAAAGCAAAATTTACAATACTTTACACACTAGCTAATGGACCTCCAACACAATAAAAGTCATATTTAATGACAATTTATGACGCTAAGTTCTTGATTACGAGAGAGTATTGCAAACCTTTGTAAATCGTCATTAATAATAATAATAATAATAATAATAATAATAATAAATATATAGTCAAACTTGCGGCTGTTGATTACGATTGAACATTGTAGAGCTTTAAATGCCAAAGCACAGAGCTAAAGTTGACGTGGGGATCTTGTTAAAAAAGTAGGTACAACTGACACGTCACATCCCATGTGCCGTGGAACTGCAACAATGCACGACGACTTATGTTAGATTGAATTGTTTGGCTTTTAGCTTCTCAGAGGAACGCGGGATTGTCATCGACGTTTGTATTGGGTTATCGATACAAATATTTACCTAATGCCGCTTCCTACACTTTAAAAGGCTTTCTTTTCCCTAAGCCAATCAATTAACCAATCAGAAATCTAGCCTCCAATCAGGATTGTACGAAATTATAGTCATAGAATTTTTCTTTCGTTGACTTGTCAAATTCATTAATAATTCAGTTAACAATAAATCAACATTAAACAAATATTTGTATCAATCATATGTATAAATAATGCGGTAAATGCGATCTTCAGTAAAGTTTCACACACAAATCATTAACTCTTTTAGGCACAAACACAATACCATTGCTAAAAGACTTTATAATATTATGTGTTTTAGGGCAGGGCAATCATTTTTACCCTTTCGAAATCCTTACAAAAAATACTCAAGAACAACAAATATAATTTTAAATTGTAAGTAGCATATTTGAGTGAGCTTTATAATCATCAAAATTGAATTAGGGTTAACATAGACATAGTTCTATAATTTTTTTGGATAGTAGTAAAAACTTCTTTCATATGAATATAACATATAAGTCTTTCAAAGACGCTTCGATCAAAATCACAAGTCAAAAGTGTTATGCAACTTTTACTTCTCCAGAAAAAGTGAAAGCTTGATGTTGAAGGACACTACTTGAAATTATCAAGCTCATGGCTAGAATCTTCCATACATGTCATCTGTAAGTAATAGACAAATATGGCGCATGAATGCACATGGATCAATGCAGGCAAAGTTAGAGCACATGTGGTATAAGAGAGGAGGATTTTCAAATATGGCATGTGAACAAATTTGGATCGATGCAGCCAAAGTTAGAGCACACATGGAAAGCATAAATACTGACATCCTGAATAGAACAGGATCCACCAAATAGAAACACGGTAAATCCACTTTTAATAAGCAATTTTCACAATTTCACATGCTTATTATGAAGACGATCCACCAAACTGGCTGGGACTCAATGGGCAATAACTAATGAAGTGATCATAAGAACCACATCACACGAGGCATGAGAAAAATACCGTACAAACCATGTGCTATGTTACATTCCATCAAATGAGTTTTGTTCCACAAAAGAATGTCGACTTAGGACAAATAGCAATTCAAACTTCCCAAACATAGCACCATCGGCAAATTGAGTTTTTCGAATAAAAATCTTGTGCTATGAAAATGCCTTACAAATAGGATTGAGAGCCAAGTGACAGTACGAGAAATTTATGTTATTCAGCTGAAGGTCTACACTCATGAGCTAACGGTAAGAGCAAAGAATGATGTCTCCGAGCATGGTGAAAAAGAAAAAGCCATCAAAAACTATCATTAACTCAGGGTGCAGTTAACACGAACTTGTTTTTATGTTTGAGCTCTCCAGTGAATTATCTTTCTTTACTTTTCACTTCTTCCTTTTTTTCTGAAACTAAGAATAAATATATATGAATGGACAGAGTTGATGCAACTGAAGTATGATGTCATAAAGTCTAAGCACGTATTACAATGTTCAATTTCATCTGGTACGAATCGAGTTCTTTGTGTTTGTGTCCCATACAATATGAGGGGTCACATTTTGGTTCCCATTTTTTTACCACATCTCATTTAAGAGGTTTTTAATGTCAATGTGAGTAACAAAAAATTGATTCATTAGCTCACGATCTTACATTAAAGAAAATAAATAAATGATTGAAGAAAAGCAATTTTGCATGTCGGAGATGTCAAGACCAAATTAGAGTAAAGTGGGCAGAAAAGGAATCAAGGACCAGGTGAGGCAATGAGGTGCGAGTAGGTGTTGGGTTCTTGATCAGCTTCTTTTACTCCATGATCAAGATTGGGCTTCTCATGATGCTCGCCGGTGACATCTGGTTGTTTTTCTCGGCACTGCAGTATCTTGGCTCCCTAGCGGCGAAATTAGTATAGATTTGAGTGAGACAAGAGTTCAATTCTTGAACGGGATGACTACCATATCCAGAGGCAATTACAAAGTTGGTGTTTGGAGTTTCAGTGGGCCATGAAACATCTGAAGGGGAAGGCATCCCATGATTTGAAGCTTCATCAACATAAGTCTTTTGATGTTGAACAGATCAAACAACAGATTATCTCATGCTGTTTATTGTCCTTTTTACAATTAATATGAATTCATTCTTTCATTTAACTTTGAGCATATAGTAGGTATTGGTAGTGTACATTATTACCCTGGATAGTGAGTTTATCCTCTTTTTATAGGAAAAACAAACTCAACTAACCATTGTTAACACATCAAACCACTCGAAATTCGCCTATTGAGAATTCTGGGTGTCTGGATAAAAATGACCCGGACACCCGCTGGATTGGGTGAACAAATCCAAATTCAAAATTGCAAGAGCTAGATGTTTGGAGCTAAATTGGTCAGTTAGTTGGCCTTTGTTTTAGGGTAAGGACGGCCTTATCCTTTTCGAACAACCTACAAAAAAATTCTTAGCTACAGCAATATGATACCCAAGAATAAATAGCTTATTTGAATGAATTTTCAATCATCAAAATCAGATTAGGGCCCACATAGACCAAGTTTTATAATTCTTGAGGATCGTTGTGAATTTTTTATTCATGTGAAAATAACGTGTAGTAGACTTTTAGTGGAAATATTTGCATGGTTTGATTTACATTAATCCATTGTTGGAGCCTCAAGAAGATATGAAATTGTGAATGGTGATGATGAATGCTTTGAAATGGAAGGACCGTCACTGTCCCGAGTGGCTTGGTTTAGCGCTCGGGGGCAACTTCTGCTCGATTTTCATGAAGGATATTTCTCTAATGAAATGGTAAAATTTTATTTAAGTCCTGCAAAGGAAATAGATCGTGTTGATTTCTTTGCAGCCAAAGAAGTGACACTGGGTCTCGTTTTCAAAAAAGCTCGCCCAAAGAGATAAATATATTCGGTCGAAATCACAGCTTAGGGCCCGTTTGGTAACGATTCTGTTCCCGGGAGCTGATTCTGACTAGAAATGATTATTTTTTATTTTGTTCCCGGAAACTGATTTTGAGTAAAAAAACACGTTTGGTAACTGTCCAATTTTTTTTTTTTATTTTGAAATAGAATTGCGTTTGATACCGTGTTAATTGATTATGTTCCAAATTAATTTATTTTGATTTTAAAATAATTTTTTTTTTCATTTTTTTTCCTTTTTTTTTTTCTTTTCTTTTTATTTTTCCCTTTTTTCCTATTCTTCTTCTTCATGTGGCCGGTCATCGGACCGGCGACCGGCCAGACGAGGGCCGGCGATGCTCACCGGAGCGTTGTCAGCCCTCGGCGAGGTCGGCCCTTGTCGGCCGAGCCTCGCTAGCACTGGGCGAGGCTCACCCAGCCCCGCTAAGGCTCAGCCTCCCCAGATCTGGCGAGGCCGAGCCTCGCTGGTAGCCAGGTCGGCCTCACCCAGCCTCGGCGAGGCCAGCCTGGCCACCAGCAGGGCTAGGCGAGGCCAGCCTGGCCACCAGCGGGGCTAGGCGAGGCTCGCCTGGCCACCGGCGAGGCTCGACCAGCCCCGCCGATGGCTAGGTCGGCCTCGTCAGGGTTGGGCGAGGCCGGCCTGGCCATCGGCGGGGCAGGGCGTGCCTCGCCGGTGGCTGGGCTTGCCTCCGGAGAGCTCGCCGGACCGGCGACCGACAGCGGACGGCGCCGGCAGGCGGTGGCGGGTGGCGGCGGACGGTGGCGGGCGGTGGCGGACGGCAATTGCGGGATGACAGAAGGGAAGAATGAGAGTTTTACTCTTTTGATTCTTGGACGAAGAATCAAATTTTTTTTATTCTCAATTCTCTTTCCAATCTGTTCTTAGGAACAAATTTGTTGTTCCGGGAACAAAAATTTTACCAAACGCGATTCTTGTCCCAAACTAATTTTGGGAACAAAAAATCAGAATCAGGCACTGTTTGGCACGTTGCCAAACAGGCCCTTATTGGCTTTCAAAGCTGTCTTCATCCAATGGCTGGTAAAAAGAGTGGTGCAACTGTTACCTCTTCGGAAAAGTTTTTAGGGTGAATGTCGAACAACACTAGTATTTACCAAGCTCGTTGGCCGGAATCTTCCATATATCATCATCAAGTGTATTACAAAGCAAAGCACAAACCATTAACCTCTCTGCATTTTTTTTTTCAAGAAAGATAATCATATAGATAAAAAAAAAAAAATCAAATCTGACAAGTAAATGCACCTAAATAAATGCAACTTAAGTTAGCCCAGGCATATTCACATGACTCTATCATACCATTCTTAAATAAAAGATGGATACTTAAAAATATCAAAATAAGTTAATGAGAAAATAACAAAATTGTATATGGTATGCATTTTGAAAATTTATTTCTTGACTCATCTTTTAAAGACATGATGAGTTTTTTTTTTTTTTTTTTTTAATAAGCACAAAATCTAAAATGGTTTTTACCCACTCCGTTGGTGGCAGAGATGGTGGAGTTGCATGCTGGCCACCCGCAAGGCCAGAGTTCAACTCCTTACCTTGTCATTTGCACGACTTACCTGCGACCCGTGGGAGGTGGGTTCCTGCGGATCGCTTCGGGTTTACGCCGCCGGCTGCTGGCTGTACAGCGCTTCTCGAGTCACCAAAAAAAAAAAAAATTAAACAGTTGCTTAGCTACTATACAAATTCTTGAGAAGCTAAGATCAACGATGTGCAAGATATGTTGCCATCCATAGAAGATGAAATATTGGAATGAAATACATGATAAATTGGGTTGAGAATGAGACAAATACATTTAATTAGCAATTTTTACAATTTCTCATGCTCTCTGGCAAATTACCTTAGAGTGAAATTAGCACGAAATTGTCTTCACGTGAGAGGTCTCCAGCAAATTATCTTCCTTTGTTTTTCACTTCTTACTTCAAGTGATGAGCTCTTTGGTAATCCCTGAAGTCTTTAACAATATTTACATTTACAAAGGAAATTGCCTCTACACTGAAGGATTATAGCTCACTCTACAGGTACACCTTACTTCACTCTACGCTGAAAATAGGCCTCTTAAAATGACTACACCAGCACCTCTTATTTCACAAGTAATGTATATATATATATTAATTAAAAAGTACAACAAGTAAAAACAAGTTTATATATATATTAAAAAGTACAAGAAGTAAGAACAAGTTTTAGTTTTAGAGCGATTTGATCCCTCGGCCACCTTCAACTCTTACTTTGACACGAACGTACAGCCGTTGAAGCTTCCTCCACACGTTGAATAGGTAAATAGCTGTTGAAAAGGGTGATTTTAGATCAGTAGGTTCACTACGGAAAATGGAATAACGAGTTTCAAAGCGTTATTCCATTTGCATAGATAAAGACATTTGCCTGTCTTTGCGTGCGCACCCAATTTCGGACCAAACCCGTCGCCTCCGAATCGACGACACTAGAATTCTTCTCTCTCTCTCTCTCTTCCAGAGCTCTTCGGCGATGGCTCTGCAACTGTGGGAGACCCTCAAAGAATCCATCGTCGCCTCCACGGGCCTGTCCCCGGCGACTTTCTTCACCATCCTTGCCCTTGGGCTCGCCGTCTACTATGTCGTGTCCGGCCTCTTCGGGTCCTTATCCCACCGCCACCAGAGGCCGAGGAACTACCAGGAGCAGATGAAGCCTCTCCCTCCTCGTGTTCAGCTTGTCGAGACCTCCGAGGACGAGCTCAAGCAGTACGACGGCACCAACCCCAAGAAGTCTCTCTTGATGGCCAACAGGGGGCAGATCTACGATGTCTCTCAGAGCAGGTTTGCTGCGACCTTCTTCTTAGTATCGGATGAAATTGTTATGCTCATCGCGCGATTTCGATTGTTTCCTGTGGTACTCGTGGGTTATGGATCGGATCATCACTGTCTTCTTAGGCTAATTCTAAATGAATTCGTTGATTGCGACATACTCTCTATTCACGTGCGAAGTTAACGCTGCGATGAAATGTTCTATGGGAAGCTTAAAAAAAATGGTGGAGATCCATTCGTCCACACACGGTCAAATTTATGCAACAAATTACCCTTTTTTGCGGGATCTAAAAGCCTGGTTAATAAAATGGGAGTAGAGTTTGACAATCATGTGCTGAAGAGTTACGCCCCACATTCATGTTATCTCTAATTTCACTTCCTTGTGTAATGATGGAACGACTTCCATGCTCTAGCAATTGAAGTTTCTATTTGCAACATGAACTTTAAATTTCGTGTCTTCAATAATTTTTTAGCCTGAACCCAATAGCCTTCTTTTTTCTTTTTTAATTATAACTTCCAACATGTATCTGAATATGTATGTCTTGTTCAGTTTGATATATTTATTGAGAATAAGTAATATATGGCCTATCTTGTGGTTAGACTTCAAGTCCCGGGGTATAAGGTTATCATTATATATAGTTGGAGGGTAAAGTTCACCAAGTTGCTTTGGCCATCATATCTCGAGTCTAACACATAGTTCAATAACATTCGTGGACCCCTTTCACTTCACATTTAACAAAGATTGACGTACGTGGTGCCACCACAGATCTCATAGCACCTTTTTTCAGTATAATGACGAGACATTAATTGATTAATGAATCGATTAGTGTCTGGTCGACTAATCTTGAGGTGCATCGATCATCACTCACATATTTAGCATATAGCCACAGCAAAGTGTTTTTTAATAAGATCAACACTTCATTATCCATATAATAGAAAGAAAATGAAGGGTTGAAAAAATAGAAATCATTTCCCGAAGCCAAACCAATCAATCAATCAGAAAATTGGCCTTTAACTAGGATGGTATGATACTATGGTCATAGAAATCTATCCTATGTTGAGTAGTCAAATTTATTAACATTCAATTTAGCAAAAAGTTCAACAATGAACAAAGATATGTGCCGAAGACACATCTAACTAATGTGGCAATTGTGATCTATCATGAAGAATTTTTTTATTTTTTTTGGCCCATCCATGAAGAAAAGTTTAAGGGGCACATTGTCAACACTCGTGCCTGAAGTGCAGTCCGATGCTAACGTGTCGGCTCATCCTTAAGCACTTTCCTTAAAATATTCTTTGTCGACCCACACGAAAAGCAAGCAATGCATCTGAATATCGACCGTATATAGAGAAGATCAAATGGTGAACAGACTACGCTAAGAAAGTACCAAATTTTACGCAACTCACTGCTCACTGTTAATCACTTCCGTTTCCTGATTCTAATGACTTCTTCTTTTTCTTCCAAGCATAGAAAGAGTTACGATGTCTTCCTAAGTTTCAGAGGCACAGACGTCCGCAATAACTTTCTTGGTCATCTCTACATAGCTCTAGACCAGAGAGGAATTAACACTTACATCGATAGTGAAGAATTGAGGAAGGGAGAGCAAATATCACCTGCACTTATGGAGGCAATCAAGGAATCGCAAATCGCCATCGTAGTTTTCTCCGAGAACTACGCCTCATCAAAGTGGTGTTTGGATGAGCTAGCAGAAATCATGGAGTGCAAGGAGCAAAGAAACCTAGTAGTCTTTTCGGTGTTTTACAAAGTGGAACCTAGAGAAGTGAGAACACCAGGGAAAGGGGACAGACAGAGTTATGGAAAAGCTATGGCCGAGCATGAGGTCAACTTTGGGAAGGATTCAGAGAAAGTAAAGAGATGGAAAAAGCTCTTTCAAACGTTGGTAGCTTGTCTGGATGGCATGTTACTGAAAATGAGTACGTGACAACTCTTCTGCTACTTCAATTAGTTTATTTCTTTTGACACTTGATTTTCTCTAAGGTTTGGGATCCTATATGGTTAGGCGTAATTTGCCCCATCTCTCTCGCACGAGAAGCATGCTCATCAAACAGTCACACAGCACAGAGAAAACTTAACACAGAACACGAAACAGAGCACCATGTGCGAGCCGTTCGTCCTCTCTGAGCCTCCACTGATTCTCGACATGCCGTCCGATTGCTCACGTCCCAACACCACCCCAGCCGCATCACCTCAGCCCCTCTCCATCTCTCTGTGTCAAGTGGCTTTAACCTATGATCTGTGGTTTCAAGCCCAGATCGGTGGTCGCTACCCTCGGGCAGTGGTCGCCTGAGGCTGGCTCTTATGGCTGAGACTTTCCTGTCTTCCATGACAGAGGAAAGTGGGCGCAGCGGTGATGGGCACATCATGGTGGCAGGGACATGACCCCCCCGGGGGGGGTGGGGGGGGAGGAGATGGGGGGACGCGGCCACGGGGCAGTGGCAAATTGAGATATTTGTTAGAAGAAAAGTTGCACAATATTCAAATATAATAGGTTCTTCAATATCAAAAACCATAATGCTAGATGACAGATTCCCTTAAAAAAAAAAAGATTTAACTCAAAAATCTATAGAAGTATATTTTCGTGGACTTTGGCTTTCCAATTCGGACGAGCAGTAAGAATACGAAGTTTGCACTCCCCTGTTCCACTCCATTTACTGTCAGTTGGAGGGTCTTTCGTACTGCTGAAATGCCTCTGCTTCTTGTTGAGGTTTCGAGCTATCACTCATCACTTGCAGACCAAGACTAAAATCATTTAGAGATTAAGAATTGTAAAGAAAGCTTTCTCTTCTTATTTCGCCTCTCCTTTCAACTGGAGGGATCCGCTATATACATACAAAAGCTGGTGCTTGTAGGATGTTGCCAGCTTACTTCTACATTTACAAGCGGACAAAAACACAAGTGAGCTGCCTTCGCCTATACATATAAGACATTATGGCCCGTCTAACCCACGGGGAATTTCTTTTCTGCCTCTACTTGACAAATTTCATTGATGTCAACATTTTTTCTGTAAAATCTTGATCATGCAAATTTCTTTTCTAGTGGTTTTGTACCCGTTTTGTCCACTTGAATCTTTTCAGTCTTATCTGAACGCTTCTCATCCATGCATTTTCTCTTCTTAGGAAATTAGTTTTTTTCACGTCTAGTGCTGCTGACGTAATGGGTGACGTAGTAACCACTCCATCTGGAGGTTGACCTTGGGCCTTTTCTTTCAAATTGGGCGTGATTATCTCGTTCCCTTCTCTTCAAGGCGCTGATCTTGGGTTTGGGAGATCTTCCAGACTTCAGAATCATCAGCCCTGAAACATAAGCTCTGTTCTCTAGGCCAGAAACTTAGTGGGCAGGTCGATTACTCCCTCATTTTCTCTCTTGGACTTCTTTTTATTTAAAGCTCATATAACCCTTGAGAATGATGATGAAAATTCTTCCATCACCACGCAGATAATACTTTTGTTTGTTGCCTATTGCATACTCTAGGACAGCTTTAAAGAATTCGATTTCAGTGGCTTTAGTGATAAAAATAATGTCTCGCTGCGTTTTTATGTTTCTTTTGGTTTTGTTTGGTTCTGCAAGTTGTTGATTACCCATATCTGTTAAGACATACTTTATTTCCTTTCATCATCCAGATCCGTTAATCGTGCTGGTAACAATCACTGTAGTATATCTAGTTCAGACCAATTAAATGTGGCAGACCAATATTGATAGAAGTCTTACTGATTTTCTTCATTTAGTTTTTTGTACTTCTCCCTAGTATTCATTTGATGCATCAGAAGGTGATAATATGGTGGCAGATACTTTACCTTTTCTTTAACCTACTGCTCGAGTGTCTTCATCATCCCAAAATCGAGATGTATTACTTGGAGCTTTCTTGGGTAGCCTACTAAGATATTTTAAAATTGTCTGGCCTAGTTAGCAGATCTACAGTACCTCTGGACTTTTTACCTTCTACTTTGTCAGGAAAGTTTATTATATCTCGCAAATTTAGGTTTGCAATACTAGCCCCATACGCAAGCAATTAATTTTTTCCTTTATCCATTTTACCTTCTTTTACATAGGATCATGTCTTCTTTCTTAAAGATATTTTGTCAGTGGTTATTAGTGATTCATTTGCATCTCTTCGCTTTTGCTAAAGACCACTACATCGTGTATATACACAGCACAAAACTTGCGTAGATACTTGAAGGCATCATCCATTTCCCGCTGAAAATTGCTTAGGGCATTCTGTCTATGAGATCTCCTGCTGCAGCTATCTTATAGTCATTATCTTTGTTGGTTTGCTAAGCTGAAGATAGTCTGTAACAATTCACGCTATTCCTCGTACCTGCTCTGCATGGTTAATGACCATGAAGGTTGGGCAAGAATGCGGACTAAAATTATCTCTAATAAAACCTTTCGAGAACAGATCAGGAATTTGTTTTTCAAATACCTCTACCATCTCACAGTTTTTGCTCAAATGATGGTAATTGGATCTTTTAGCTCTAGTCTGGCTTTTACGCCATTAAGACTCCACAGTTTGACTTACCTTTTCAGTTACTTTTCAGTTTTAGCAGGAACTTATTCCATTTCGTTCCTGATTATTTGATACTCCGAAATTTTCCTTGTTCTAGGCAGAACAAATTTTGATACTAGGAGGAATCATTTGGAAATGAAGATTTTTCGCATCCAAATAGCTTATGCTCCCATTATTTGCCACGCTGAGCTCACACTCTAAATGCTTGTTCACATGGACAGTCTCCACAAAACTCTGATTGTTTCACAGGATAAACCTCAAATTTGTGTCTTAACCAGGGATTTTGAAGAGTCACACCTGCTATAGTAATCGTGGTGCTGTCTTGCACAAAAGACCAATTTTCGTTTTGTTCCATTAAGAATGCATTACCAAGAATGACATCCTCATCCAGTGTCGGGAAAGGAAAGATCCGTCTAAAAATAAACATTGATTCCCACCTGCCATTCTCAATGCAACAGGCTTTGTTAATGGTCTCCACCATTCATCTGGTGATGCATTAGGTCTTGCACAATTAGTACAAGCTCCAGGGTCTCTAATGAATATGGATAACACCCGGGAAATTTAAACATCACAACCACGTAAGTGCTTAACCCAGCTTCCTTGATGTGCCATTTGGGAGGGTTCGATCATATCCCAAATTTTGTCCATGACTATGGACCATTGCCCTGCTGTATTCCTAAAGCTCGGAAAACTTCATGTATGTCTTGGGATGCGGATCTTTTCTCCTTCGGAGTGCATTACCATTACAACATTGTTCTCTCTTGACTATGCATCCTCTTCTTCATATACAGGCATATTAATTTGTCTGTATCCTATGATCCTTCTTCTAAAGTTCTTAAGTTTACAGATCTTTGAGATGCAACCTCTTCCCGATTGACTTGTTGTACTGTATCCTGTGTTATAGTAAGAGGTTCAAAAGTCCTTAATTTCCTAGCAAAGAGGGTGTAGACAGTGTTCCAAACATAAGGTTATTTTTGCTCCCCTCTATTGGCCCTGAGACGCACTAATCTCTCTAGATGCTCCAATAGGTTCCACCATAGTCGAACTTCTAGGCCGTGTAATTCTAGGGAAAAGTGTTAAAAAAAGTCCTAAACAAATTTTATTTGTGCCAATTTAGTCATAAACATTTTTACTAAGTGTCAATTCAGTCCTTTTTGGCTAATTGTAGCCGGATTTTGTTGATTGGGCACTGGTCATTTGATGTGGCACGATCAGCGTTGACGTAGACAATTTTTGATAATATTTTAATATTTTTGATTTTATTTTTATTTTTTCCTTCTCCTCCTCCTTCCTCTAGTCGGTCGCCGAGGCGACGGCCGGCGAGGGTCGAGCCTCGCTAGCTTGGCGCGAGGCCACTCTTGTGGCTTGGGTGGCGAGACTTGCCCTCACCGGATTTGGTGAGGTTTGAGCTCGGCGCTCGGTGAGGCTCGACCTCGCCAGCCCAACTCAAGGCCGCCCGGGCTGCGAGGGTGGCCTCGCGTTGGGTTGGTGAGGGTTGAGCCTCATCAGCCATGGGCGAGCCTCGCCACCCATCGTGAGGCTGCCCTTGTCGGCTGTCACCTCTGGACGGTGGCCAAGGTCCGACAACTGGTTGGAGGAAGGAGAAGGAGAAGGAAAAAAAAAAAATAAAAAGGAAAAATTCAAAAATATTAAAATATTATTAAAAATTGTCCACGTCAGTGCCGATCGTGCCACGTCAACCAGCCGATGCCCAGTTAGCCTAATCCGGCCACAATTAGCTGAAAATGACTGAATTGGCACATCGTAAAAATGTTTAGAACTAAATTGGCACCCAAAAAAAAAAATTATGATTATTGGCACAAATGTAAAAGGTTTGAGACTTTTTTTTAACACTTTTCCCTGTAATTCTAGGGGATTAATTTTTTACCTACAAAATTGTTTGTAATCCTGTGAACCTCTTCAAACAAATTTGCTATCTAATTTCCGTCCTCTAGGATTTGTGGTATTAATGAATCTATAAATCATCCCAGTGTGATACACCAAACATTTGACCTGCAGGTTCATCCTATCCATGTTTCAAGAATCAATCCTCAATGTTCATGAATTCCCCAAACAAATATCATTTAGAGCCATCAAATAATTTGGATGGGCTTGGAAGCAGACTAGCCCATGTGCTAGCTTGGCTAGTATTCCCGATATCAATTAATCTCTAAAACCCGTACATCTTTGATCCAATACAGTTGCAATCAGAAAATTGGCGACAGGAAGATGAAATAGCGGGACTTATCCTATTCTGATCAACCCTATATATGTATATAACGACATGTGCCTCTTGTTCTTTCTCTTGTCTCTCTAATTTTTCGGAGATTTAGCATAGGTACATCTAAGGTTTGAAGTTCCCTATACGACACCTATGCCATTGACATCGATTGTGAGAAATCTATGGCCTATTTAAAGTTAAATCTTAATAATCAATAAACAGCAATAACATCTACTTCGAGCTATTTCTGCTCCAAAGTTGATCCCGAGAGATAATCTTATCCGAAAGTTTCTTCTAATACCTAAGATGTTGACTTTAAGGGCACTATATCATCACATGCGTTCGTCGCTGATAATTGTTCACTACACTATGTTGAATGTTCTTCGCCAGTCTCACATTCTGAGAAAACTTCATAGAGACATTAAACCTCAAAGTCTAAATTTTCTAGTTCCTGCTCATCTATAGGTTTATAAGCAGGTTCGTCATGAAGAGATACATCTTCGATAAATACTACGCAAATATTATCTTTCTGTTGATACATTTATTGACAATCATGAGGCTTGTGGGCTTTCAATCCACAAAATCGAACAAAAGTTACAACTACTTAACAGGGTTTACCCTGAGGACAACGAGGTTAGAACCTCTGTGTTTCCTTTTAAAGGTCTTAATTCTTTGTAAGTCTGGATGACTTTTCAGATTTATAAGGCCTGAGTTATCCCCTGGTACACTTTTTTCATATCAAATTAACTTTCTTCTTTTCGATCCCTTAGGAAAGTGTCTTGCACTTTTGGCTTCTCGATGGATGTTACAGTCATTTCTATGCAGCACATATTCAATGTGAGAGCAACAACTCTTGCTTCCTTCGTTTAGGGGTCAGTACTCACTCTCCTGCTTGGATTCACCCACCCGGACCTTCTACTCCCTCTTTTTTCTCAAAAGAGCAAGTCGTAAGCCTTCTTTGTGACCTCTGGCCATGGCTCCGGAAGTCTGTCAAAGAAAGTCTTTGAGATTGTTGAAATTCACAGCGTCAAAATAGCACATATCAAAAGTCTATGATTTCATTAGAGCATTTAAAGCCTACTCTCTCTACTATTTCTATAGAAAGCAATAAACCACAGAGTTCTCTATGCAAGACATCTGTTACGATGGCTTATTGTCTCTTTACAATAAGCTATTGTCTAGTTTATACCTTAAATCTGTTTGAGATAATAAGAATTTCCTAAACTTCTGAGCGTTACCGACAAGAGTGGCTTCACATACTTCACACATAGTGTTGGACTATATCCTCCTGCATTTGTCATCATATCAATGGCTGTGACCCATTTATCTATCCTTTCAAACACATGTTTTCCAGTATCAAGATTAAGAAGAGCACCAAGAACTAGTAACAGGCCTTAATGGATTATTCATTAAACAAACAATGGCTTGTTCTATGTGGATAATCGGGCTTATATGAAGTCCATTTCCCTGTTAAAAGCTCAATAAATATTCCATCATCAATAGTATCGGAGATTCTTCAGCCAACCCTAAAGATTGCCGAAGATGTTGGGCTAACTTACTAGTATCATTACCATTAAGGTTAGCTGCTCTTTTTACGGGACCTAAAATGAATGGTGTTACCTTTCCTTGCTACATTTTTTGGATTTGAGGGACTTGATTCGAATCTCGTGCCTCAGGCTTCTTTTAATTAGTCTCTGTTTCCATTACATCATGCCTTTCATTGACCAATAAAAATACCTCTGTTGCAAGAGCATTTCTCCCTTGTATCTACATAGTCGTTTACATTGTGTAAGCCATTATACATAGGAGAAGATGAATCTGGTATTCTATCAACCTGTTTTGTTTATTAGAAATGTTTATTTAATTTTCTTAGAAAGAATGAAAAGCTAGGATTTTTTTCTTTAAGGAAAATACACGCCTAATGGCATTTTTGTATATACTTGAAGCAGTAAAGAGCAAAAAGGTAATAATATGACAGATTTCTACTGGAACCAACAGTAGGCCGTGTTTGTCCAAACAGCCAAAGACGGCTCTTTATTTTTCCACTTTCAGAAGTGAGCCTACAATTGTCTCAAAGGATAAAGTACTTGATTTTAATTAGGATTTACCTTATTGGAAATGCTAATTTAGACTTCACGTCGGCTATTTTTATCACAGATATTGCTTCGCAAAGAATTTTTACCAGATAAATGGGTTGGCATTTGGACAATTAAAGAAAGACAAGACAATTTCAATGAACTTTGTAAAGAGATGAAAACAATGCCTATCAATGATTTAATATATCCCATAATTAACTTGAATTATTGATAAATGCAAAACAGATTAACATACAACATTTAAAATAACATGAAGAATATTGTTTTAGTTCTGCTTAGACTTAGGCGAGATGCTAATTGAACATATTTGGACAATCATCTCCATATATATTGCGGACTAGCTTCTTATTCGGTGATTATCTTTGAATACTTATTCCTTTTTTTGGATTACTCTAAAAGCACTTTCTACGAATTTACCCTTGTCAGATATGAAGCGGGGCTTATACAAGATATTGTACAGAAAATCTCAACTCAACTAGATCAAATGCCATTAAAAGTAGCCAAGTATCCAGTTGGGATAGATTCCCGAGTAGAAGAGCTTCAAACAATCCTAAATCTACTGTCCAAGGATGATATTCTTCTGGTAGGATTATGGGGACAAGGAGGCGTAGGCAAGACAACCCTTGCTAAAGCCATTTATAACGCTATTTTTAGAGAGTTTCAAGGTTCTAGTTTCTTGGACCGTGTTAGTGAAAATTCCAAAAGTTTCACTGATTTGGTTCATTTGCAAAAAAAATTGCTATCGCAGGTATTGCGAAAAGAATTAATAGTCTTCAGTGTTGATGAAGGAAGTCAATTGATTCAAGATAGACTTTCCAATAAGAAAGTTCTTATTATTCTTGATGATGTGGATGATGAACACCAGTTAAATGCTTTAGCTGGAGATTGCGAGTGGTTCGGTAAAGGAAGTAGGATAATTATCACAACAAGAAACAAGCATCTGCTAACTTCTCATGGAGTATATTCGGATAAGTTGTACAAAGTTACAGCTCTCAAGTGTGGTGAAGATCTTGAACTTTTTAGAAAGCATGCTTTTCAAAGAAGTCAAAAAATAGAAATAAGGAGCAATCTTGTAAATAGTGTTTTACATTATGCCAAAGGCCTTCCTTTGGCACTTGAGGTGTTGGGTTCTTTCTTGTGCGGTAGAGGAGAACATCAATGGGAAAGTACCCTCGAAAAACTAGCCAAAAGTCCTCACAAAGAAATCAACGATGTGCTAAAGGTAAGTTATGATGGATTGGAGGACTATATAAAGGAGATTTTTCTCGACATTGCCTGTTTCTTCAAGGGGCAGAAGAGAAAGTACATTAGGGATGTTCTTGATAGTTGTGATTTTGCCACGACTATTGGGGTTGAAATTCTCATTGAGCGCTCCTTGATTAGTGAAGAGGATGGGACCTTACAAATGCATGACTTGATAAAATGGATGGGTATGGAAATTGTTAAAAAAGAATGTTGTGATGATGCCAGCAAGCGCAGTAGGTTATGGCTTTATGATGATGTTCTTGATGTTCTATCAGGAGATGCGGTAAGACTTTTAGTGTATAAGAATTCAAATTCTATTCTTATCATTGACTTTGTACTATAGTTGCAAAGTAACCTAAGTGTATTCGAATAAATATATAGGGAACGGATGCAATAAAAGCCATAGTTTTGAAGCTACCGGAGTTTGAAGAGACATACATTTGTCCTAATGCTTTCACAAACACGAGAAAGTTGAGGTTGCTCATCCTGCATAACGTGGGTAATTCTTTCCAAGGTCCCGTCCCTCTCCCTAGTCAATTAGGGTGTTTGGAATTGCATAATTGTGCCTTGATTCCAGAATTTGGCTATGGTCGAAAGAGATTAGTTAGACTTGATATGCCGAATAGCAAGATCAAGGAACTGCCGAAATTTAAGGTGCGCATTCCTTTTTTCATGACTTATTCCTGTATGTGTTAAATCAAATGATATTTGTTATTTTCCTAGGAAAACATCTACAATTACTATATTCCTTATACATATCAAAGCATCAAATGTAGGCTAGCAATCTAGTACATAGAACCAATGCGGCTAAAATCTTCCGTTTGTAAATAGTCTACCTTATAACTAACAACTTGATCATACTCGATATACATATGTAGCAAAGATTTCATTTTTTATTCTTGTACTTTAAATGTTTTCCTAATCACGTCCATGTGGCTTTAATTTTTCTAACCGAGTCATTTTATTTACACAAATTGTTTAATCAAGTTTCATTAGCATCAAATTTGGTCAAATCCAACTGACGTTGTCGTTGGGGGATGTCGATGGTCACCCTTTGTAAATAGTGACTGGTGGTAGTTGCCACAACCTGCTTTTTTTTATTTTTTTGGGTGTCAAAGTCATAACCTGTTTGACTAGCTTTTGTTGAAGCTAATGTTATGATTGCTAACACATGTGCGATGTTTAATCTACGTTATATTGTGGAATCAGTCTAATGGCCACATCAGCTAGGTTTAGCTAGATTTGGTACGGGAGAGTTGTGATTAGAAAATTTATGTAAGTAAAATGAATTGACTAGAAAAACTAAAAGTGTAAGTACTTGATTAAAAAGGTTGTGAAAGTGCAGGAATGAAAAGTAGAAGTTTTCCGTACATATAATTAAAAAAACAACAGTGAGCTCAAACCATCATGACTTTGAGCTGAAAATTGAAACAAATACTTCTTCGTATGCAATTTAATGTTTGAACGTAGAATGTGCTTAAGCTATATGAGAAGAGTTTTTATTTGATTTGTAGGCTTTTGATATATGTATTAGTCCCAATATCTTTAAAGGCCCCTCCCATGAGCGAATTGAGAAGCCACATACTCATTACTCTATGGGTGGTAATAGATAAATCTAATTTACTTGTTAGGTTTCAAGTGGTGTACAAGATAAAATATTAGAATGTCAAAATAAGATTTAACTAATTCATAGAGAATTAAAAATTATATCGATGTGACTGAGCTTGACTAAGGCTTTGATTTCATGCTAAACCCAAGAGGTTGTTATTCATCTTGTGTTCGAAAATTACAAAAAATAAAAATGCTTTATTCATAATTAAGTACAAAAAAGATCCTTCAGAGAAAAGTCATCATTCAGTTTTGATTACTTACTCCTAATTCTTAAGAAGTAGTTGCATAGCTATGTACCGTAGATTTCTAGAGTTTCGTGCATAAAAAACTCAATACTGTTTGGTGCTAGTAATTTCTTAAGAGCATAGGCAAATTTCAGAATCATCGATAAATAAATTTTGATCAGCAACTTATTTGGCTGGTAATTAGTAAGTTGCCGATAGTTTTATGGCAGAATCAAGAAACATTTAGTCTATAAACGTGCTAGAAGTTACCCAAAGTTTCGTGAAAGTACCGACAATTATTTAATTATTTTCAATTACCAAATATTTTTGTAAATAATCAATATTACTTGCGTAGCTTCCAACGTATTAAAGTTACTAATTTTAAAGAAAATTGCCAACTCGTAATTGAGTCTATATATCAACTTTTATTTGACTTTATAAATATCACCGATTGGTTCAAGAAATTACCAATATTTAACTGCTAAAATTAGCATCATATTAAAGTTACTATTATAGCAAGTTACCAATATTAATTTGAGTGATATACCGACTCTTCATAAGTTAAGTTACTATTTTGTTTTAGTTATTAACTCTTATTTGATTAAGTTACTAACCTTTATCTAATTGTTTAGAAATCACTTATTTTTTCAAAAAAATACCAATATTTATTTGTCGATGTTTTCATCATGTTAAAATTACGAACTCTTACAGAAGAAAAAAAAATTGCCGATGTTTATTTGAGTCCATTTACTAATTTTTTAATTGATTGTAACTTAAACGTGCTAGAAAAGCTCCCCAAACAAATGTGGGCATATTAACCGAATAGTTGATACTTTGAAACTATCAAATAAAAGTTGGTAAGTGACTCAAATAAGAGTGTGTAACTTAAATTTCACATATAAATGATAGTAAATTAGTGTAATGGTATTAGCCAATTTCAAAAGAATTTGTTATTCTGTAAGAATAACAACATTAATATGTTAGTAAGCTCTAAAAAATAAGTAAACTATTAAAATAGTGGATGGTTATGAAATAGACACTAGTAACTAACACAAATAAGAGTTGATAATCTCGGGTATTAGTACCTTTGCTAGTTGGTAAGTTGCCACAAATGTTGTTATATTATTGAAACTTCCAAAACAATTATATATACGTCGTTAAATAACTCAAATATTAGTTGACAATTTCATATAAGAAATTATAATTAGCTATGCAAATAAATATTGGTAAATTACTGGTTTAGTTGGTAATTTTGGAAGCCGTCTGAAATTTAGTATAAGAGTTACTAACTTTAGTACTTTGGTAATTGCAACAAATAAATGTCTATGAAATATAGGAACGACTTTAACTCCAAAAACAATCTAATAAATATTGGTAAGTGGGCTCATCTAACATTTGGTAATTTTCTAAAAGAGATTGTAACTTAAACAAGTTGGTAAGCTGGCAAATAAACATTGATAGATTATTAAAATATTTAATAATTTCGAAACAATAAAAAATGGTAGCAACTCAATAAAAGTCGGTAATTTCCTATAAGAGTTAATAAAAAAACTTTAACCAATTAATGATGGTAATTTAACTCGTGAAAAGTTGGTAAACCACCAAAGTCAAAGTTGGTAGTTTCCTACATGAGTTAATAACTTTAACAAGTTGACAACTTTAAAAATAAATGTTGGTAATTGTTAGAGTAATTGATAATTTTAATTTAAAGTACATGAAGGCATTCACGAGCAAATCTCTATTCTGCATGTCTAATTGTTGCACATATTTCGGTAATAATTGATATTACTTTATATTCTATTGCATAATTCTCTAATCGAATAATGCAAATTTTGATAATAAATGTTTAAAAATAATTTTTTATGTATATATAGATTCTACTTAAAAATATGTATATTATTATATGCTTAAATTTGATTGTTTATGATGAGGTTTGAAGAGAATCTAACCCATCTCATATTTGACTTACATTTAACAAACAATGATAAATGAAAAGATCAAATTCATATTTGGCTCATATTTTACAAATAAATCATTGTAATCATATTTAAGAAATAATCGTAAGGCCCCGGATGTTTAGTGGATCATCCATCCAAACTCCTTGTGGGGTTTATGTTGGGTAGAAACTGACTGCCCAATTTTATTGATTTAGGGGATGAGTCTACCATGACCACTTTCTTGGCCCAATCAGTTCGGCCATTCCATGGCCTTTCAGTCAGTGATCCCGAGGCCCACTTTCGGTCCATCTTGGATTTGGTAGTTAATCCTAACTACAGCCTGTCTTAGTTTTTCCAATACTATTTTATTTTTGGATTTAGTATCATCACACGTAAATTTTTTTTGTGTCGTATCTGTCATTATCTGCATCAAATCCATCTTGCAACCATCTACCACGTGTGTTGACATACATGCATTGTAGTAATGGAGGGTCAATTTGGGCTGGGGGTACCAGTTTGAGATTTTTGTGAGGCGAAAATTAGTCCTAAATGTGTCATGGGGGACTAATTTGGGGTCTTTAATGATATTAACCCTCTCTATTAATCAGAGGATAAATATGCTAATTCCATATAAGCTCTAGAAAGAATTTCATTGATGTGTATATTAATTTTGTTATAATTTTCTATGCATGTTTTATCTCTCTTTAGAAAAAGTCATGTCGATATCAACATTCAAAATAGTAAATATAGTCTTATCCATGTGATGCACGGGCATCATACTAGTTTTCTATAAAAGTCAGTGCCATTAACTTATTGGTAAACTATGTAATGAGATAGTTTGTAATTTAAAACTATGTGGTAACTTAAAAGTATTAGTTACTTACCAAAGCAAAACTGTTAAACAAGTTTTCAATCAAAATTTTGTTGGCAACGGAATTTGACAATTAACAATGTCCTTCAAATTTTACCAGCATGAAACGGTGTTCCAATTTTATATGATGGGATAACAGAATTGTCCCTATGTAATTTGTTTAGGAAAACTATAAGAACAATTTATTTGCCTCTGGACAGATAGAAATACTTGTTCATTAGAGCCAAATTTTGAAGGGTTAATACCCTGAAAAACCCCAAACTGGTACACTTGTGACAATATTTTTTTGACCATGAAAAACCTCAAACTGGTATACCTGTGGCAAATTTACCCCGACTGACTATAAAAAACCTTAACCTAGTACATTTATGACAAATTTACCCCAAACTAATTTATTTGACTGAAAAAAAACTCCAAAATGGTAAATTTGTGACAAATATACCCTATGATAAATTGGATTAATACCACAAAAAAAAATCACAAAAAATATAAACGGTGACAAACGAAGCGTAAAATCCTAAATTGGTATACTGGTCAACTGTCACGTGTCATTTAACTTAATAATTTGAGAATAAAATTTAACAAAAACTAACAGAGAGTAAATTTGTCACAAGTGTACCAGTTTGGGGTAAATTTATCAAATGTATACTAGTTTGGGATTTTTTGTGGTCAAAAAAATAGTTTGGGGTAAATTTGTCACAGGTGTACCAGTTTGGGGTTTTTCAGGGTATTAACCCAATTTTGAATTAAATACTTATCTCATTTTTTTTTTTTTGATCTGGAATGTCTATCCAAGTTGGTTTCTTTGTTCTTGCAGGACTTCATAAAACTAAAGTTCATTAACTTCAATGGATGCCAAGCGTTGGTTTGTATGCCGGACCTCGATTGTACTCCAAATCTCGAGATATTGGATCTTCATGGGTGTAAAAACTTGGAGTGTGCCCACGAATCAATTTCATATCACAACAAGTTACAATTTTTGAATTTAGGTGGGTGCTCAAAACTTCACCATCTCCCTAATGTGCTCCAGTCCAAGAATCTTCAACTTCTCAATCTTAAAGATTGCTCAAAGTTGCAAAGACTGCCTGATTTTTCGGATAAAATGAAAGCCTTGCGAGGACTTCATTTACAAGGAACTTCAATTAAGGGGCTTCCTGAATCCATAGAAAATCTTGTCTCTTTGGGGGAAATGGATTTAGGTAATTGCAAGAAATTGGCAATCCTTCCGTCTAGCATTTACAAGTTGCAAAATCTTAAATTCCTACGGCTTTATGGCTGCTCAAAACTAGTCAAATTTCCAAAGTGGGAGGCGGATTCGAATGATCCCCATATGAAAATGGGATTTCCTAAGTTGTGGTTGCTAAACCTTGACATATGCAATTTATCAGAAGTAGAATTCCTGGAGAATCGTTCCTGTTTTCCCTCTTTAAATTATTTGGTTTTGCGCGGAAACAATTTTACTAACCTTCCTACATGCGAGCAACAATATAAGTTGTCTCATTTACCAGTTTCGTATTGTCGAAAAATACAAGAGATCCTCGATATTCCAGGGCAATTTCAACGTCAATGGGCAATTGGCTGCGAATCTCTAAGTGAAAGGCCCTCAAACATATGTGACTTTGACAACGTTGACTTGTCTTCATATCATGATGGGGCCCATGGAGTGTTCCGCTATGATGATATGTTGAAGCATAAGGTTAGACTCTCCCTCTCTCTTTGATTGATATGAGACCGTGTACATGTTGGCTGCACCGAGTGTTTGTATGCTGTGAAAGGCCGAAAATCCCGAATCGGTGGGCTAATTAACAAAAGCAAAAAATTTGAAAGTGATTCTACGTGTATATGCAGTGGAGGTGGCTATGAGGCAATGCGAATGATATTCTCTCTATCTATAGAACTCTAGTTCTTTGTGTCATTACAAGGATCACCCAATGAAAAACTTCAACGATATGTGCTCATCCAGTTACAAAATCTTCAACAATACATATCCCGTTTCCACCAATTAAGTACAAAAAATCTCTGTAATGCTATTGCTAACTATGGCTAAACTATAAGACTGCCCACTTATCGAAACTCTTCTTTTTAGGTGCCAATACGGAAAAAAACTATCTAACAGTGTGCATTATGATAGGTATTTGATATTTTCTATGGTTGCCGAGGACTTATTATGTCTGGAGGAGAGATGCCAGAATGGTTGCTCCCTAATAACGAAGGTCATATTTCTTTCATAGCTTCAAAGGACTTAATGGAGAAATTCTTAGGATTAGCTTTATGTGTCGTAGTCCAAGCAAAAAGAGGAAAAGGTTTTAACTCATTGACCATTATCTCAGCCATCAATGGTGAAATGGTTGATAATGTGACGAAATGGTTGACATCGGATTTCGATCATCTAAGGCTTCATTGTTACGAACCAAGGCTTTTGTGGAAGCGAGTCTCCATTGGTCCAAATGGCTGGAATCGTTTCATGTTAACCATTAGAGCATCGGGTGCAATTGTGAAAAAATGTGGATTCCGACTAATATGCAAGCCATTAGAGAAAATTTTGGACATTTTTCTTCAACATAATCAGTTGCTCAATCCAGCTTTACTGTACGAGGTTCGACATGAAGATAATCAGACGAACACGGTGGAAGAAAGTTCAAGTGGAACAGAAGATTTACTAGATAATAAAACTAGTAGAAAGGAAAATAGTTCAAGTGATTCAATACTCGAAGGATCCAACGTGACCGACTTCCCACTCCAGGTTCCTCTCTCCCCTCTCCTCCTCCTCCCCCCCGGGGCTTCTCGCCACTCTCTTTGTGCGTGGTTGTGTTTGCGTGTGGGTGAGAGAGAGCCACCAGAGTCTATGTTTAGTGCTTTGTGTGTTTTTATAATGCAAAAAGCTGAAAATGCTAGATAAACAAATTAATCTAGGGTGATTATGCACCCTATATGTAATATAACGTAATCAAGGATCAATCCATCTAATTATTATAGAACACTAGCTTAGGTTCAATTACAATGAAATATGCTCAATCAAGCTCTTCTACTCGAACTTAAATACAAACTTGGGTTCTTCTAACTATTTACTCATTTAACAGATCTATCGCTATTCCCTAATTGATCATGCTTACCGAAATGTTGTCCCAAGAGGAGAGATGCCAGAGGAGTTTGTGCCTGTTGAAGACGGTACCATATCTTTCATGGCTTCGCAAGACTTGTACGACAAGTTCCTAGGATTGGCTCTATGTGTCGTTTTCAATGTAGAAGATGGAAAAAAGGAAATATCTTTCGACATCGTGCCACACATTAACGGCGAAAGGCGGAATGTCCTATCAGGAACTCTCGGTTCATTTGATTCAAATCACATGTGGATTCAATATCTCAAACCAAATGTGCTGTGGGGATTGTTGGAGGGAGGAGTTGATTTTGGTCAATTTGACGAGATATATTTACAATTTAGCCTTAATCTTAGAGTATTTGGTGGAACCCTAAAAAAGTTGGGATATAAGATAAGATGCGGGCGACTAGAGGATGATTTGAAGGCTGTGCTTGGGGACAACAAATCAGTGAATCCAGCTTCACTCTATGAGGAGGATTCTGATGAACCAAAATATTCAGAGAGAGAAAGCTTCTTTGGGCGGAGAAACTTTGAAAAAGCGCAGAAACATCTTGAAATAGAATTCTTTCGCAAATGTCACATCCTATAGAGGAACTGGTCTAGTTTTGTTGGATAGCTTGGTCACGACTTCTGAGGGAACTGCTTCCTTTTTATTATTATTGCCATGTCTTTAGAAGGGAACTACTTCTTTCTTATGATCATTATGGGGTTTTGACGTATGGACTTTTATTATTATGCCAGCTTCATTTGATTTAAACTCAAAAGCAAGTTCATGGCAAGTGTTTTTTTTTTTCTTTTCATGTTTCCTTGTCAAGCGGATCATGATCTCCTTGATTATTGTCATGTTCTGCACAGAAGGCTTAGTTACATGTCATTTGCATATCATTTACTGATTTCACAGCAAGTTTTCATTTTTGGACTAGTCTGGTTGCTATCCCATGTTAATTCTCGAGTGTCTTATCATGTCCATGTTAATTCTCAAGTTTCAACAACAGTTTGAAGCAGCAAAAGTTTTGTACATTGAAAGACAACTTCCCATAGATTCATAAACTTCAGCTGAATCAGGGATGTCATCATGAATCTCTCTAGCAATTGTTGATTCATGAGGCAGAGAGCGAGGGTGACAGAGTCCCTTGGACTGCTTTTTCAGTCCAAAATTCCACTAGTCAAGAATGAGCAAAATCATCCATGACTTTGACTAATGGCTTAGCCGTAGAGCGAGAGTTTAGAGCTTCCAAAGCCAGTGACAATTGTGGGAACAAGATTATCTCCTGCAGCCAGTGCTTGTCCCTTCTCTCTTTCATTTGAAGAAAATCCCCTTTGTAACGTCGACTGGGTGTTTGTGATTTTGTTAACTGAAGCCATTGTACAATTCACAGATTTAATTGTTTGACTAGTAGTTTTCTGAAATTAGTGCCTTTCTATTATATGAGATGTCCTGGTCAATTTAGATGGATAAATTTATTCCATTGTGACACCATTTCGTGTAAAATTTTCTGAGAGGGTCACTGCTGTCCATCAGAGTAATGCTACAATAAAACCGGCGTACTGCTTTTGTGTCTTGTCGATTGTTATGGATAAGAATTGTTCATATTTTGTTTGGGAGGCAAGTTTATTTTTAATCTCACCCTATTTGTAGGTATTCATTAGCATCTATTCGTTCTTCTTCTCAAACCTATAAAGTTGTTAGTTTTTATATTGTGATCTAGTCGATTCCTCTGTTGTTATTAAACAGATTGCGTGGGGTAGGTGTTGTAGTCTTGTGTTTTAATGGAGGCTTCTTTGTGCTGAAAGGTTTTGAGCTTGTAGCAGGTCGCTCGCCTATTTTTGTACCACGTTATCTTAAAGCTCCGTAGCCTCCCATTTTCTTTGACATTATTTAGACACAGTACTTTCTGTGGTTTTCGCTACGAAGTGTCTCAATTTACAATGAACAGTTTTAAGCAACTAAAATCTTCTACATGGAAAGACAAATTCCCACAGATGAAACGGCGATGTCGTGCACCGATCTATCTAGTCAATGTAGTAATTTATAGTTGATAGGCAGAGAGTGAGGGTGATGAAAAGTCCCTTGGACAGCTTTGTTCGGTCCAAAATTCCACTGAGGTAAGGATGGACAAGATCATGCATAATTTTGAATGATGGCTTAGTCATAGAATGAGAGTTTAGAGCTTCCAAAGCCATTGACATCTGGGTATACGACATTATCTCCTACAGCCAGTGCTTGTCCCATCTCTCTTTCGTCTGTAAAACCCACATGTTACGTCGACCAGGTTTATGTGATTCTGCCTAACTGAATCCACCTTTAGACCACCCCCTCCTTCCCCTTAAAGAAGCAAGCCCATCGTTGAATTCATGATTAAAAAAAGTAGCACTTGCGCTCCACTTCGTAATAAACATAACCTTTTTCCATCACCAAGTTCAATTTCATCAGGAATATTATCGATGGAAATGGAACCTTCAATTCTTTGTCAGAGTTGAGTAACTAACATTTATTCCTTTTCAACAAATTATCTGAACTTCTTGTTCGTGCAAACATATTGAAATTGCTTATCAATGTCATATTGTGTTCTGAGGAGGATTCTGGGATTACAAGAATTATATTCCTCTAAGTTTTACTTTTCCACCTTATCCGAATTGGCGGTCACGTACCCATCAAAGAAAGAGTTCATACTTTCACTTATTTGCATGGTAGACATTTCCGTCCAAAAACCGTCTTCCACATAAATAGGAATCCAACGATGTCGTTCATTTGATAAGTAGCCACATCATTTATTTTCACGAAGATCAATTGCTCAAACATACATCCCCAACCTATTTTAAATCTCTTTTCATGATATGCCATAATTACCATCGATGCTTAGAATTGCGGGACACACGCTCAACTGCATTTTGAATTGCCTTGTCCTGGTTGGTGATGATAGTTGCTCCAATCAAAGAAAGCCAAGCCTTAACTTCTCCCCTTTCCAATCTTTTTCACCATAGATTTTCATACCCTCCTGCCTCAACAACATACGAGTTAAAATACCGTTTCTTCTCTGGTTCCATCGCATTTTCTCCATCAATTTTATTTCCTTGAAAACAAACATGTCAGTACGACAATTAATTAGAAATGCCGATATGTTGAAGATTATAACAGGTGATTTTTCTAAATAAGAATATGAAGCAATAGTAGTTTATTGGTATAAACTTAAACCAAAGCGGTCGCAGTCTATTAATAACAGCTTGTGCTATCTGCAAATCAAAGTCCTTCAACCATGTCTTCTAGATAATCAAACTATTATTGATTGGTGGGTGGATGGAGACAAAATAGGTACAATCCATCTCAGGCAAGCACAAATCAGATACATAGAGCTAATAGAAATCATAAGAAACAACAAAAGATGACAAACCTAACACGTCATCAATCAAAATCACACTCTAGAATCTTAAACGCCAAATATCACAATTAATGAAACAGAAAGAGAAAACAAAACAAAAAATAGGGCTATTCATATAAAATTCGTTGGCTTCAAAAATTTGTGTACCCACGTACCAATAACCCTAACATTAACCATTTTTTCTTTTCAGTTTAGTCCATGTTGGGTATATGGATGGAAATATTGATATACGGAAAGCCACATCAGCACAACATTAATGCACTTTTCCAAACTCATCATTAATTAAAAATAAATACATATTAATATAAAAGAAAAGAAACAAGCCAAACGAAAAAGAACGAAGAAAAAGACTCAAGACTCCACTGATGGAAAATGTGGGCTCTGGACCCTGGAGAGAGAAGATTGAGTTGGGCTGTGCGGCGGCGCATCCAGCGACCTTCGCCAGCAAACAAAGTGAGGTCTGATTATTAAGAGCGGATATCGATGAGTCTAGATCACCGATGTTACACTTGGAAGTTGGGGACTCCTGTCCTTCGAGTGAAGCCTTGGAATGATTTTGGTTTAGCCGAGGGGAATATCATGCAACCCTCAAACATCAATTAAAGAAAGGGTCCTCAGGTATCAAGACGTCTTACTAGAAATCCGTAAAGAATATTAATAGAGCACGATCACTAAATGCAGGATAACATATTTCCAGACAATCATCTATGAAAGGCTTACTATTTTTCAACTAACAATTCTCAGTTCTCTACCTTGTAAAGAATCACAAAAGTGACTTTGATTATTCTCCCTTTCAACATCTCCATTGCAGATTTCCAGCTGCAAACCAATAAAGATCACAGAATTGAGATAAACCTTCCTCGAGGTTTTTAAATCATTACACCGTTTACTCTTTCTTTGGACAAAACCCCCTCTCTGAATTTCCCGTCTTTGGCGACTTGTAGAGTAGGCCAAGTTTACCTTTTATGACCCTCGAAGATGGTACGAATGCTTCTTCCAATGAAAGATTATTTGGATAAAAATAACTGGCCGATTTCTCCTTTTATGCCACTTCAGGGCTATCCCGGGTGAAAATTTTGACCACGAGGCTCTTCTGAGGGCACTAAGATTGAACCACTATCATTCACAGGAATCTTAAATTTTTGTGCGATGACCAGAGTAAGAGAGGAGTAGACAGACAATCAAAGATGATGATGTGAGAGCTTAAAGGTTGATGATTTTTCCCATATCCCTTTCTTCACGATGGACGTATAACTTTCTTTATTATGCTTGAAAACGATCAGCTAATAGCTTGAAAAAATTAATGAAACAAAAAGTTATATGTTGATGTAAACAATTCAATCGATGAATATTTGAAAGGAAAATGATGACAAGATTCCAAATACTCGTCAAAGCCAAGACTTTTGTTGTCCCGGCGGGTCCCTTCTCAAACATCGGCACCTAAACTAAAGAAATAGGACTGCAACTAAAAGGGGCGGTCACTTTTCTGCATAGCAAGCTACTAGAGAACCGATTAATCTTAATAATGCATGAGAGACACAGGAACGGATCAATCACAGTGGAGTCTATACCAGTCTGTGAGGGCTTTCTTGCCTTATAGGGAACTCAGTCACGTCCCTAAGTTCTGTCTCCCTAGCTATAGAGCAAGGGTACAAGAAACGAATGTTTCCTGCTTTCCTTTACTGTTGCCACACCATCCTATAGATGCGGCCAAACATGTATACACGTACGTTTAAGCAATGAAACAAAAATATATATAAATTTACCAAATGCATTTATGTTCTTGGAGTAGATTTTTTTTGCATTTATGTTCTGCTCAAACATAGATTTTTATACTCAGAAATTGGAAAAGGCCTATTTTTATTCAAAAATTATTTTCCAAAACGCCATCAAGAAATAAATCAACAGGTGGTCACTTTTCTGCATAGCAAGCCACTAGAGAACTAATTAACTTTAATAATGCATGAGACACAAACGGATCCATCGCAGTGGAGTCTATTCCAGTCTACGAGGGCTCTCTTGCCTTCTAAGTTCTGTCTTCCTAGCTATATAACAAGGGTACAAGAAATGAAAGGTTTCCTTTACTGTTAAACGAATTGCAGCCAAACTATCCAGGTACGTTTGATAATGACAATGGGTTTGAACTCAATTGAGCTGATGGAAGGCCTAATTTCGCCATCTAAATCAACGTTGAGGTCTATGCATTAGCTCGAGTAAATGAATCTAAACTCTTAGGCAATACGAATGAAAGGATCACACTAAAGAATTGTAAAACTACTTACTTGATAATGATCGGGTTTGAACTCAATTGGAAATTTTTATACAATCTGCTCTAAAAATTGTGTTCCCCTCTGGAAATATTAAAAAAAAATTCAAAAGATAATATCACTAGATATTAATTGAGTGTATCCGTTCTAAAAGATTATATGAAATCTCCAAGATTCCAAGTCAATTGCAGATCTATCAAAGAGATGAGAAGTTTGAAGGCTCAGTATTATCAACTATAGCTTTTGTCACAATTGCCATAACCTTCCACATAATGCAACCGTAACTAAATTCATTTTCAAACTAGCATTTACATATAAGAAACAATGTTGACGAGATAGGCTTACGAGAGATACGTGTTTGTGAAATTCTAGTGAAGACCCGTGATCGATTTTGCTATGCGATTTGAATAATTTATAATTTTGGGCAAATATAAAAAAACGAAGTCAGTTTTCCGTCTTTCGTAAATCATAAAACGAACCATTCAACTCAAAGTTTAACTCCTCGTCGTTTCTGGAAAAAAAATTGAAGAGGAAAAAGCATCATATTCTATCTTCCAACGTCGTCGTCTCCTTCCTCTTCCAAAGCAAGATGGCGGTTCGAAGTCTTCCTCCGCTTCAGAGGCGAGGATGTCCGCACCGCCTTCCTCCCTTCACGGCGGCATCGACGCCTGCAGCGACGGCGAGGGCGCGAGGCGCGAGGTCCCGCCGGTCGGTCACGAAGGCTGTCGAGGAGTCGCGGATCGCCGTGCTCATCTTGTCTGAGGACCACGCTTCGTCTCGGTGGTGATTGAGTGAGCTCGGTGAAGGAAGGGGATGGAGTGGAAGAGGCTCAAGGGGACAGCTGGTGTTGCCCCTGTACTACGGAGTGGAGCCGGGGGAGATTCGATGGCAGAGAGAGGGGGATATGGCAAGGCATTGGCCAGTCACTGATTTGTCCGATTGGCATTATTATGACCATGGGTAATCACGGTATTCCTGTTCGACCCTATAAAATAATATTGAATTCACTAATCTGTTGATACTTGATGGGATCGATTAGTGTGTTAAGAGTCGTGTTTCGGAATGTTACAGAGTGATTGTTTTCTTCGTGTTGGTTTTTATTTAGCTCAATGGATCGTATATTGCCATTTATTCCCACTCCCTTTGCTACTTTGGTTTGGTGTAGGTTGCTGGGTAGAGAATGTAAGATCGTTGTTAAGTACAGGCTTGGATGAGGTTCGGATGATAGGAATATGGGGAGCGGGAGGTATAGGGAAGAGCGCTATCGCTAAAGTTGTCTATAACAGTATTACTAGTCAGTTTGGTGGGCGTGGCCTTCTTGCAAATGTTAGAGAAACTTCCAGTAAACCTGACGACCTGGTTCATTTACAGAAAGCACTCTTATCTGAGATACTGTGGAAAAAAAATATAGTGGTCTTCAGTGCGGATGGAGGCTTTAACCTGATACGAGATAGACTTTGCTGTAGGAAGATTCTACTTGTGCTTGATAATGTGGAGCATGGGGACCAGTTGAATGTGTTAGCTAGAGAATGTGAATGGTTTGGAAAAGGGAGCACGATCATTATTATGACAAGAGATAAACATGTACTGACTTCTCACGGGATAGATCAGGTATGTGAAGTTAAAGCATTGATCAAGGTGAAGCTTTTGAAAGTTTTGGTTAATATGCTCTTCCAAGATAAAAGAAAAAAGAATAAGCAAGGAGATATCATAGATAGTATTTTGGGCTATGCTAATGACCTTCCTTTAGCAATTGTGGTGCCGGGTCCATTTTTATGTCACAGGATCAAAAGGGAATGGGACACTGTTGGGTTAACTTGCTGAAATTCCTAATAAAGATACAGACAGTGTTCTGAAGATAAGTTTTGATGCATTGGAGGACAATAACAAGGACATTTTTCTTGAGATTGCTTGCTTCTTTAAGGGGAGGAATAGTGATTATGTAACCAAAGTTCTTGATAGTTGTGGTTTAAAGACATTAATTTGGATTCACAGTTTGATAGATAGATCTTTACCAACCGTTGAGAATCAGAGAACAATGCAAAAGCATGACTTGATTCGGCTGATATAGGATATTGTGAAACAAGGGTGTCCAGATGAGCCTGGCAAATAGAGTAGATTATGGTGCTACGATGATGTTTCTGAAGTGTTGTCAGAGGATATAGAGAGTGTTTCTCATGAAACCATTGATAATCTTATCTTCTTTAATTTACACACTATTATCTAATTCGGGTTGGGTAATGATGATTGTTTTTTTTTCCTTGATAGATAACCAATGTTGTTAAAGGCATAGTGCTGGACTTGCCAACACAGGAAGAGCTAGACATCAATCCCAGTGTTTTCACACGTATGAGGAGACTCATATTGCTCCTAGTTCTGAATGCACAGGTCAGCGGTGGTCCCATATGTCTTCCCAATGACTTAAGGTGGCTTGAACGGAATATCCTTTATCAACTCTGAAGTTTAGTGCTTGTCTAAAGAAACTTGTTTGGTTCGATGTGCATAACAACTTGATTAAATAATTGGGAGACAACTTAAAGGTATGTCTTACATGCTCATAGTAATTATGACACGAGCATTCTCTTCGTTTAATTTGATAAAAGCATGTTATTCTTAATTTGTTGATGCTTTATAGAAATTTGAAGTTCCTAAATTTCAGCTGCTGTAAGTCGTTGATTAGTGTTCCAAAATTCTCAGAGGTGCCAAATTTGGAGACACTGAACTTAAGTAGGTGCTTGAAACTCAAGAGCTTTCAAGCAAACTGAAGCTGAATAAACAGTTGATGTAATTGGCTGCTCTTAGCTAATAAGTTTCCTGATATTAAGGATATGGAGAGCTTAACAAAACTTTATTTATCTTAGACCTCTATAAACTAACTTCTTGCATTAATTGAAAACCTAATCTCTGTTAAGTTTTTGCTTTTGAATTCGTGCAATGCAAGATGCAAAGTCTAGAGCACCTTTCTCTTGATGGTTGTTCATTATTTGGCTTGTTTCCAAAGAGTGGTGAGAAATCCAATCTCTCTAATGGTAGACTTGGATTTCCAAATCTGGTCTCCTTGTGGGTGCAATCTATCAGAGGCAGAATTCCTTCAGAGTCGTACTTGCTTTTCTTCCATAAATATTTTGCATCTCTTAGGAAATAACTTTGTTAGAGTTCCTACATGCATTTGCAAGTTTGATGAGTTGATGGTTCTTAAAAAATTAGATGATTGCAAGCAGGAGATCCTAGAGCTTTCACCAAACATTTGTAGCCTAGAAGCAAATGGCTGCAATGAATTGTCCAGATTTCCAAAGTTGCCTATTCAGTGCATTCAGTACTCCATGTCAGTGTATGTTCACTTAGATTCATGTCATGGATTGGTTCGTGAAGGTATTAGCCTGGCTAATATTACACGTATGCATGAGCTGGTGGGATTCTGATTTAATAGATTTGCTATAGCAGGATGTTTGTGAGATGGGTCACTACACGGATGCTATACTTCCTAGAAGAGAGATAGCATGTTGGTTTATCCAAAGTCTAAGAACGTTCTTTCTCTTCCTTGGTGTCCCGAGATTTGCATGGGAGTATCTTTGGATTAGCTTTGTGTGTTGCTTTTGGATTGGAGCAAGGTGAGGCTAGCATTTCGTGTGAGGTTCGGGTAATGGTGAATCATGTTCATAGTAATTATGATACAAGAACATTCTCTTCATTACAGTTTCATCACTCATGGTTTAACTATATTACACGCCGTTCATTTGATGAGCTGGATGAGATGCTACAGATTGAGTAGAGTCTCTTTGAGGTTTCATTTGAGGTATCGAAAGCAACACTAAGGAGGTGTAGGTTTCACCTTATATGCATTCAAGCGGAGAATGATATAAGGTTTCTCTACCGACATGAATTGCCCTTAGGAAGCACCTCAAGTTGTTAGAGATAATCTCGGTTATCGGAGATATTCCCAATTCATGGTAGAAAAGTCCACCTATGGATTGCATTTAATTTAGAATATTTGATATACTGCTTAATGTAACCTGTCGCATTTGCTAAATGATTTTTTGTACTTCACTTTCAACAACTTTAGTAGTCGTGCTGTTTCTTGGTGAGATCATTATGACCCTCTTGTTTATTTTCTGATGTGTCTCTATGGATATGTGACGATTACATTGGCTGTCACATGAAGAAACTTCATCTAGGTTTGTGACAAAAGATAAATGGATGGGATATTTGTTGATTTGGCTAGTTCTAATTCTAAATTGTGAAAATTAAATTGTAAGGGACTAATTTGCAGATGTCCATGTGCCAGTCCTATTATTTCGAAGCTGCGAATTCAAAATTTTGCAGCCAAATTTAGCTTTAGGCAATTGGGAGTTATCCAAATGCTGAAATATAAATGGATTTTGAAAGAAGTTATGTAAATCTTGTTTTTTGGCCTCAATGTAAGTATTGTTTGAGTCACTATGATCTTGTGCTCTAAAATTTGCTAGATTTGTATTGCTTTTTTGCGCTTCACTCTTGTGGATCCCTTTTTTTTTTCCCATATTACTTATTGTATCACAATACGAAGTATCAGTGTCAATACAAGGAGACTAAGTTCTGGCTCTTTGCTCCCTCTTTCATGTTTATGTGTCTATTAATCTCTTTAAGTTTCCCCCTTTTATGCTAGTTGGAATGCTTATCATGCAAGATTGTAGTAGCAATACAATTTGATGTGAAGGTTAGCTTTTCCAAGTTTCTCAGATGCAGCTCTGTTTCTGCCTTTAACCAAATTAAGCTGGCTGGTGTTAATTTTACTCTTCTGCAGAGCTCTTGGATGTTCCGTCTTTGTGCAAGGTTGAACAAGCAAGTAGCTCCATATGTTTTATGGCACAGGCATCAATTGGTCGAAATCTCTCTGGTTTTTAGCAAATTCATGGTGTATATTCCTTAAAATGCTCAGAAATAAATTCAAATTCCTTCCTATTTTTCATCATAGTATTTCGCTATGCATCCAAACAATTACCCTTCAATGTGCCATTTTCTTGCCTTTGTATCTGTTTCTGTGATAGAGTATGGCTATACTTATGTAAGAGGAACTCCATTCACTGCCACTTACTTTAACCAACAATTTACTTTACATAGTTTTCGCTGTGAAGTGTCCTCCCTTGTCTGTGCTAATTCTCAAGTTTCTAACAATAGTTTTAAGCAACTAAAATATTCACATTGAAAACTTATGTTCTTGACCTTTAGCTGAAGCAGCAATGGCACACCAATCTCTCTGGTGAAATAGCTATTCCGTCTGATTTAACTGTAACTACAAGGATCTTCATTCTAGTTAACATCTGATCTCTCCTATAATTTTCTCTCTCTTCAACAATGCCATGGATCCAATCATATTCATCCCTGTCGAACAGAAGAGGGAGAGAGTTATGGATAATTACCAAGTATAGCCATTATCTAGCATGAAGTGAACAGCATAATCTAGGAAGAGGAATTTTAAACGGGCCAATAATTTCTTATTAAGTTCAGTCTTTTCTAGTCAATAATGGCTTCGGTAGCGATGAAATTTACGGTGGACATACACAAAGCATATGCTCTACTAAAGCATATGCTCTTATTGAGTAGAGCGAAGAATGCCAAGTTTTGATATATATTCTTCAATTCATATTAGATATTGCCGGATAATTTTACATATTGGCACTGTTGAATACAGATCATTTTATTCAATCAATATATCTTATGGACGGAATGCAAAAATTTATGAAAGGCTACGTTGGACTCAACTTTAGAGCGCAGCTTTCTCATTTCAAGTTCTCTTTCCCATTCGAAGCATATGTCAGAAATGAGGATAGAACTTCCATACTTTAATATGGTTGCCTTTTACTTATACCTGACAAAAGCAAGGCAGAAATCGATGTCATAGGTTAGGTCGACTCAATCGATTGGTGTTGGTGTTAAGCTAGTCAAGTCTTGGCACTTCCTCTCCCAAGTAGTTAAAATTATTTTTGACAAGAGAAGATAAATGAGTTCGAAATTGGGGATTGACCATTATACATATGCGTTCCCAACACATTGGCGGATTCAGAGAGAGCCTCCCTCCATTTTATGACCCCCTCCGAGCCTGTCCATACTTGAGTTTGAAATTAGTTCTCTCTTTTTTGTCTAGTTTTTTTTTTTCCCTAATATATAGTAGTTTATTCAAAAGTAGATTGACCTTCAATTTGTTCTATATTGCCCGAGTAGATGTATAAGGATATTCCATGTTTACACAATTCCATGTATAAATTTTTGGGAGGATTGGTGCTGACACTCGGTGTTGCTGAATGTTCTAGAACTGTCATCCAAACCCATCTCTAGAAAAACTGTCATTTCTACTCTGCATCTGACCAAAATAGTTATGAATGGCTTCGCCATCTCCAGTTCCAAATCTTAACTTTCTTGCATTTTCAATGAAATTTTGACGTTCTTTCTCACCAAATTTAAGATTTGCATAACCTCTTGCCTCAACAACAGGCTATAAAAGAAATTCTTGTCGATTCTTATACCAGCTCTATCATTTCAATTCAAGCCTTTTCACATGAGCATATATCTTCTTGGAACATCTTTGATCACGATCTTTCCCAGGATTCAAGTTACGATTGTGGTCAAGTTGGGAAGATGATACTCTATACTTTCCATCTGGACATAAAACAAGCACTAATATTTGCTTTCACATTGTTCCTGACACAGGCCTTGGCTTGACAACGTTAACCAATCTACACGTACTCTTTCCACGACGAGAACATGCAAAAGTCAAGTATTAGATCTTGCCGTCATCTCCTAATTTTGCGAGCTCCTCCTTGGGACACCAAGTCCCACTTGTTTAGCCTATATTTTGTAGTACTCTTAAGAGTTCCTCTACGGAATCGAGTACCATTCCTTGCCTCGGTTTTATTACAATATCTTCATCGATTTGATTTCTTTTCAGCTCATCTGCGGCAGCTTCTCTTTCACGCTCTTCATCGTCAGATAGCGTGACACTATTCTGCACTTCTAGTGTTGACGTTAGTTCTTCTTGTGTTTGCTAAAATAACAAAAAACAAAACTTTTATTATGACAATTAATTAGTGATATTGATACTATGAAGATTATTACTGGTGATTTTTCTAAATAAATGATAGTATAGTTGCTTATTTGTCTAACCATAAACAAACACCATAGCTAATCTATTAAAAACAATCTGTACCTTTTTTTCTTATAAATAGGAGCCTATGGTCTCAATTGTGTAAGAAAGTTGTGATATTGACGCGGAAGCTGATAAGGATATTGTAATTTAAGTCGATACAAAATCACCAAAGAAATAGATAAAGAATAATAAAGGGTATAAAAAAATTTTACCTAGCTTGATCCGAATATTAGTACCTACATTTATGGAGAGCGTCAATAGTAAATAATTCATTATAATGAAAGAATTAAAATTTATAATCGCTCGCACGTTTAAACATTTACGTACAGAGTGTTTATAAATAGAACTACTCAATTGGATGTAAAGTGTTCTAGTTCTGCCCCCGACGAATAGGAGCTCTCTTTGCACGCCTTCTCGATTTCCTTTCTTCACGGCGCGGCTCTCGAGGAAATCACTGTGCGGCTAAAACCACTCGAACCTTACTGCGTGGCGACCATTCCCGAGAGCTGAGATGGAAAACCCACACTTCTCCTTTATTGCTCCTTCGTGCGGCTGGCTACAATAGGATAGAGAGGGGAAATACAGACGGTGTACGTGTAAAGAACCGACTGCATTTGTTTAGAGAAAGAGAGTTAAAAAGAAAGGAAAAAGGTCTGCGGACAACAGCGCAAGTGCACTCCTTTTCCGGGCTACTACTGCCTTTGCAGTTTTGACACTGCTCCCTAGCAAGAGTTTTGACGTTGCTGATTGCTGTTTGAGCACTGACGTCGTTAAGAATAGTGGCTTGGCATCGTCGGACAATTAACCTGGTCGGTCCATAACTTGACGCTAATGAATTCAATTTTTGTCGAAGAAGTGAAGCAACCACCCGCTTTTAGAGTCCGAATTTGACTGAAACTCAAAGCAAATCTCTGTGATTTGATGGCATCAAGTTCGTTAAAAAAATAAGTCACATTATCGAACATTTGACCCAATCTATCCAAAATTTGACATGAACTGAGTTCGATGTGTGGAAAAAGCAAGGCAACAATTGGATTTAAGAGCCCGAATCTGAGTGAAACCCAAAGCAGATCAAGGCTCGATTGACTCAATGGCTGGTTCAAGAGGCATGCATGACACAATCACATTAAGCAATAGATTATTTTACATTAAATTGTGATTCAGATGAAATGATAAATATGAGATTGTATAATCGTAATCACGAAAGCTTGAAGTGCATAATTATTTGCTATTATTGTTACCTAACTTCTCTACTTGGTGAGTAAGTTTTCACCTAATTTAGTTGGTACCAAAATACCAAAAGATATTACAGCAACTTTTCTTATCCTTATTAGTTACTTCTTGTACTGAAAAAGCATGTATGCTTCTATTAACAATAAGTAGCATCTCCATTTTATTAGTATGTTTCAAGACATCAAGCAACTTTTAATGACCCAGTAATTATAAACTCCTCATCTCTCGCAAGTAACTTTTTAATATTGAAATACTAAGTGTTAATGCACAAAGTAATTGCCACTCAGTAACTTCTTTGCGAACCACTGGGGGTCCACTCCAGTGGCCACCCTTCCAACTTGGAATGGGGAGGTGGGGGGTTCAAATCCCCACATTCTCATGAGGGATTAGGGTGGGGACGATTTCATTTCATGAGTGGGTTTCGATTCCCACGCCTTGTAAGAAGGCATGGCAAAAGTTTGAGAGTGAATGTTATAAGTAGGATTAGAGTAATCAATTAGAGTGAATCTATATATTGGAAAAGTAAGTGAGCATGTGTTTTTTGCTAGTGCTGGCTGGAGAAAGATCGAAACACTCTCTTCTTGGTCGGAATCTAGTTGCAAAGACGGGGTGTGACAATAACAAAATTGGGGTTTTTTTTTTTTTTTTTTTGAAAAATTGGGGCATTTGAATAGGAGGAGAATAAATAGAGAGATATATGCAAGTGGAAGATATTGCTAACGAAAAAATGGTAGGGTCAGCGATGGTCAGCAACAATCTCCTTTTTGGCTAATTAGAATGAAAGACGATTATTTAGACGCGGCAAAAATGGCCCTTGAAGATTCGACCAACACAGGGACATTATCATAGACGGGCCATAGAGGTTAGCTCCCTTCTTTTATCTTCAAAAGCAGTGATTTTTCCGCAAGTTTAGTGACTTTTTACCCCACTAAGTAGTTTCAAAATAATTGTAAGTGGTATATTTCCATCTAATTAGTAAGCTTCAACTGGCAAATATGTAATTGGATGAGTGACTTTTCATTTCTTTAGTAACGTTTATACAGAAAAAAGACAGTATCTACCTCTCACAATAGCTAGTAATTTCTAGGGTTGATTATTAATTTCTCTTTAGTAGGGAAAGATAATTTTCAATCCATTGAGGGTTCATAAATTTAACTTAATCAGTAATTAGTGGGTATGGCTTATAATTTTGATATAATGAAATACCCACTAGCACATCAAGGGTTGGTAACATTCACAAGTAGCAACTATTATGTAAAGTTTGGATAACCAAATATATTTATGTAGACAGTAACTATACAACTAAAATAATTTCTTCAATGATCCAGCAATAGCCAGTAAAAATGGCATGAATTTCATTCATTTTTAAGTTTATGACATCATAGGGATCACCCATGATGGGAATCTAACACCTCAAGAAGAGCATGACTTTGGCTCCAAGGTGGTTCTTTAATGTTTTGTTAGTCGGAACATAGTGCAAGAAAATAAAATTTGGGCACATAAGTAGTTCACATAATGTTTGGACAGACTCATATTTTTGTTTCTTTGTTAGAGTGTAGTTAACTGGCCGTGATCACCATGTTGTGGGAAGTTTGTTGCTGGGGAAAAGGCTCCGCTATTTTTCTGGAGGAGAGATACTAGAGTGGTTGTTTATGGCTTCACCTCGCTTGTATGACAAGTTTCTAGGATAAGCTTTCTATATTCCGACCAGGAGGAAGAAAAGAGGTTGCCATAGTCCAGATCCTACCACAAATTAATGGCAAGGAAGGGAGAGGGATTGCTCCATACACACCACATATGATCAAGCGAATTCTAATCATATGTGGCTTGCATATTCCAAACTGTCATCGTTGTGAAAAAGTCGATTTTGGTCAACATGATTTGAATCATGTCTATTTTGTAGCCTTAGAGTAATGGGAGGAGTCTTGGTATAGTGGGAGTTCCGAATAACGTATGAGTAGCTAGAGGACAACTTAAAGGCCGTGATTCCAGACGATCAGCGACTCAACTCGATCCAGCTTTCCTCTATGCGGCTGGTCACAAACTTACACTCTCCAAGGTCTGTCATGCTCAGGTATCAAACATATTCAAAGGAAGAGAGTTCAAGAGAAAGCAGATTTACAGGAGAAGCCACCAGAACCAACTTCAGTCCATAGAAACAGTCTCGCATCAAGAGCTATGGAGGATATTGCACGCTGGGATGGCCCAAGTCGAGCGGATCAAGAGGAGCGTGGCCCAACCAGTGCAGAGAAAAGCAGGATGGGGCTGCGAAATGCAGAAGCTGGAATTGACGATTTATATCAGCTGGACGATTTAGCGGAAACTTTAGTGACATCTATAATTATAGGGAAAGATTGATAAAATTCTTCAAGAGACTTCTAAAATGCATTTATAACCATAGAATTATTATTATTAAATTTCCTTTTATACCGTAGAATTATTATTTTTATACCTCTTAAATTTCCTATATCACGAATACTATGTTGAAAGAATTATAGAATATACTTGTGTTTGTACCAAACTTGAACGTGTTTTCTTCTGAAGTATTTAAAGCTAGTCCATTCAATGAAGTTACGACTTTGCACTGCGAATAATGAAGATGAGTTATAGTGTTGAAGAGAAAGTTTGGCCTAGTAGAGAAGCAATAACTATGGAGGTTTCTTTTATTTCATAAAAATGATTGATCTAGAAAATAATATTTCTAAAAATAATCATTTGTGTCATTTAAAGTCGCACTATCAACAACAATTTTTGTTTAGATGTTTTCATGGATGATAAAAAAATATTCAACGCTCATTTATTTATAAGCAATACAAGTGATTTCTTTAAAGAAAATATTATCCAAATCATTTATTTTTTTGCAAAACAAGAAAACAAAAAATAAAAGCAAGATGGTCAAACAAACAAAATATTAAAACCAAGATGGTTTCACATGATGACTAGTGGCATGCGATGCAAGACGTCAGTAAGTAAGAAGGGAATTAGATTTAGCAGTATTTCCAACTTTGCGCCGATGGCTTTCATTGACTCGGGCTCTCCCAACTCATACCTTGTGTGACATTGAGCATTCAAATTTTAAACAATTAATCGTACATGAATTTTTAATAATCAGCCACCACTAGCTTATTTTGGTCGGCTAGAAACCGAGTAAAACATGAGAAGATATCTTATTATTTGCGCAACCAAAGACTTTAGATTTGGAAGATTGATTATATTAGTCTTAAGACTAGTGCCCTTTTGGTATCCCTAACTTGATTAAATGTTCACTAATGCCATAGCAACCAAATGATCATCAAACGATACAATCCATATGCCATTGGAAAGCTAATGATATGCATAACAAATATTCAAAAGACCAATTAAACTGATTCTAAGTCATTTGACCCGAAACGGAAGATTTACAGAAAGGGGTTCAGGATTTGGGGTCTGAACATGAGGATATTTGGAAGAAATGCCAGACAACTTTGAAAATTAATGAAAATTTTTGTGCATGTAGAATAGAAATGTGCTAAACAAATTCTCAGTTTTGAGTTCTATGGAATAAACAATGGATTAATGCAAAAAAAGTCTATCTACATGTGGATGTCAGAACAAACTCTATTATGGAAAACGGAGCAGACCCCATTCAAATGTGATTTCGAAGCCATCAAACCTTGGAATACAGATCCAAAAATTTGCATGCATCAAGTTGAGACGGAGATGAACAAGTTTCATGTTTGATAAATTTGCAAATGGGGACTTTAGCTTCATTAAAAATGATGAAACCAATTCAGAAGTCCTAAGAAGATTAACTTCAGGGTTCGGGTGCAAATTGACCATGCACGCTTATCAAACCCTAAGAATGACTAAACTAGCTTCAATCTTAATGAAACTAACGTCATATGAAAGGTTGGAAGTTGGCTTCAACTTTGATGTTTTGAGGATTTTCAAAAAAAGAGAAGGGCATTGATCTCATTAAAAATGCAAAGTCACACCGTGTATTCAGGAAGACTTGGGCGCGAATTGACCAGGTCCACTGATCAAGCCTTTTGAATACCCTAATGTGCTCTGGATTCAATGGAATTAATGTCAAAACAAAGCTTGAAATCTTGTCTAAAAATTTCATGAAGAACATGTTTTCAAATCTTGAATGTATGATTTTATAAAATTTTGGGAATGCATGAAGGTCTGACTGTGAACCAAAATTCCAGAATATTACTGCAACTTTAGGAGGATGGCTAAAAATAGCAAATGAACTTTTTATTTTCTGAAAAATCTTGTCAATACAGATATAGATGTGATGAACATTTTTCATGGAGGAAGCAACATGAGATTATAAACACAAAATTTTGTAAAGATCAGAGAGTACGTGAAGGTCAAACTGGAAATTAAAATTCCAGAAACCAGCACGTCTCTTTGAATGGTGTTCGTACCAATTAAATCATCTCAAATTTTTATGAAAATTTTATATGACCTAAACCTAGACGTGAAAAAAAAATTCCATGTGGGCCATCAACATATAAATCGCATCATAAAAGTTTATAGAAATTCGACAAAACAGCCAAATCAGACAGAACAGAACACATTCAGAGTTCAGATTCTAAACCTAAGACTGCAGCACAATTTTAGCATGCAATCGACATCATATGATGATGTATGATATGTTAAAATGGAGCTAATGAAGATTACTAGCATTCTCTAGTTGATCACATCATGAAAATCAGCAATATACATCATATCATCAACATCGCGCAATCAGTCTAGAAATCGCATTTACACTATCAACATCCACTAATCATACCTTAACCATTAATTAACATCATACCCACACATATCCATCTCGGAAAATCACCACAAGTGGCCCCACTTTCTCGTATCAAAGGCTTACAGAGTATTACCCTGGTTTTTTTGTTTGTCGAGCTCAAACAATCTTTAGCGGACACGTCTAGACTTCAAGGAATGGTCGAACGCAGCTCCTCAAGAAATGCTTCGGAGAACCAGATGACAAATGGTATCCATCTTCTATATCCAGCAATTTCTCATCAGCGAGCGCCACCAACATCCACTGGAATATGAAATGAAGAGAAACGTAGAAAACAAGACGTACGAAAAGGCATGCTCAGATTTGTATTCATGGCGAAATGAGTCTCAATCTCGACAAAATTTAGCAAATTCTAACACGTTTCTGTAAACAATCGAGGTCCAATTGTAGAATTTCCTGATCCATCTTGCAATGTGAAGACAATTAATCACGTAAGACCAAGTATCAGTAGAACCTTTCGGTAAATGGAATCCTATGATAAACTTCCAATAACACAACAAGGCTGTGATCCAGCATCAAACAAGATCTCAATTCTCACAAGTTCAGATTCTGTTACATGGCCTGAGTGCTCAAAATTCATCACCAATTCACTACAACATTCTCCTGCATCCCCATACATAAATGTATGAATAAAGTGGCATCGAATCAAGTTCGATACTGAATTGAAACGAGACAGTCAAGATCAGCATCTTTGTCCCTAGATCTAGTCCAAAACACTTTCAATCCATGTAAACCAAGAGCACAATACGAACGATTAGCAATTTCCGAATGACATTCAATGATGTGTGAATCGAGAACAAACAAGTATAACATGCCATGAAAAACTTCCAAGTCAAGCAAGAAACGACAATCATCCAAACACCGGAAACCATCATGCTTCTACGGTTTAGAAACTTAGTCAAACAAGTGTCGAGCATAATGAGCGCAGTGCTCGATAGACAAAAATACCAAACAAAGAAGAGCAATATGACATGAGACGCTCAGCTAAGCATCAATAGAAGGAAATCAATGAATCTGAAACTAATAGCAAACAATCAAACCATAAGACTCTCTCGATTAAACAACGCAGAACAGCGACTGAATCAATTCTCGTTAGAATACAGGGACGATATCCTGCGATGAAGTTAGTCGATAGATGTATTCGTCTGTAATTAGCTCCAGATGAAGATAGCAACCAGTGAAGAAGAAGACAAGTAATAATGTTCGCTAACCGGTGGATTGGCTTAGCGTGGAAATCTCCGGAATTGAACGAGTACGTCGCTGTGAGCCTATCTGAGACGAAGCTCCATAGATATAAAGAAGCTAAGATGAAACGTTCAAAGAGAAGAAGGCGTTGGTGAGACCGTCCGAGAGAGAAAAAAGGTTCCAAAATCCGTGGTCACGATCATGGCGCTGTTTGAACACGATCAGTGAGCTTCTCGATCACTTTCTTACAAAATCGATTCCTCAGCGCCATGCCCGAGCGACGCGAGAACGAAGGCATCCGTGACGGCTACGCTTTCTGCTTGCGGGACGATAACGATCGCTTCCTCCTCGCAACAGATTGATTGATTGCTGGCTCGCTTTCTTGGTGTGTGCTCTGTTTTCTGGAGTTCAGATGCGAAGAACCGCGGTGGCCGGCGATTGAAGACGAACGGCGGCCTCTGGCCGACTGAGAACGACGAAGGAGGAATGAAGATCGAGGAGGCCGTCCGTCATCTTCTCCGGCGAGGGGCGGAGGGAGGAGCGCCGAAAACAGGACAGAGGACGTGTCGCAGCGAACGTCGAGCATGCCCCTTTTGCCTCTCAGCATGGAATCTTGTTTCTGTTATGGCTGTCTCCAGCTCAGCAGTCTTCTAGAAGGTTTGGCCATGCTTGGGTCACTCGTCCGTCGCTCCTCTTTCATTCACGGGCGCTCACAGACGCTGCTCACGCCTTTCCGTCGTGGTCGCTGTACGCTCCCATCCCTCACGGACGCGCGTTCGCGCAAGAGGAAGAAGTGACATGGGCTGGGTCCTCTCTCTTTTTTTTTTTTTTTTTAAAGCTCTGGTGGGCTAAAAAAAAAGGGAAATGAGGGTGGGGCGAAAATGATGGGCTCATTAGGCCGAAATTTTTGCCAAGTGGGTGGACGACATCGGCCCGCTGGATTTGTTATTATTCATTTTTTTATTTTTTAATTTCATTTTTCGTTCATCCATTTTTTTAAATTTTTATCTTTTTTTAATTTTTGTAAATAAATGGATATCAAAAACGTTGACAAAAATTTGAGTGTAAACACCCAAAATAGGATAACTTCAAGCAAAGTGAACAGACATAGTGCATTTTCTTCTAAAGAACATTAAAGAGGCTGGAGCTCTTGATTGCTCTCAATTATTTGAATTTCCACCATCTTGGCATACATCAATTTGGGTCAACCTCTTTTTGACACGCCCCCATATAACTTTTCCCAACATTATTTTTCACTTTGATTCTGGTGGTGAGCATTTCATGATCAAGTATGTGAAAGCTATATAGAAAATATATATCCATTTGCTTTCTTAATACCTTAAAAACGGCTCAATAGGTGAGTCGCATGATTCTTTTTATGAATATTATGATCAGGCTAATGACTTAGAAAATCAAAAAGTTGTTAAAAACAAGAATTGTATTGACGGGATGTATCAACTTTTGGCCCAAATATGTAGAATATGCACTGCAATATCCAGTATATTCACATAAATTTAAGTTTGGCAATAGCAATTTGTGAAACTCATAATATGCATGTAAATAAGAGGTAGAGACAGAGGAATGCTTAGCCGATATATAATGGTTCAGCCTAAACTGATGGCCACTCCACTCCCTAAGACCGTTTGAGAGTTATGCTTCATCCACTACACTTGAAACCTTATACAAAAGTCGGTATACAATGGAGCCATCACTCCTTTACAAGTACGGTGCCTCTTTTAAAGAAACACTCTTACAAGATTCATCTCTTAAGAATTTGACTGCGAAGCGTATACTAGAGGGATCTTGCGACTATTGGTAGTGTACATAATTACCCAAAACAATGAGCTACCTTAGTAAATTTATTTAAAATTATATTAAAAGAATTTGATTATAGATTAGAGGAACCTAACTTTTAGGTTTGTTTTCAACTTTAATCGGTATTAACACATCAAATGGCTAAAAGTTATTCAATCGAGAGTTCCGGGTGTCCGACTAAAAATGGCCTGGACACTTGTTGGATTGAGCAGACAAATCCAAGTTACAAAGCTATAGGAACCCAGAGTCCGGAGGTAAATTGGTCGGGCATCTGGCTAGCAGGGCACCCAGCCTTGTTTTTCAAATTGGCAGTCGGTTAGAACTCTAGGAGTCCCAACCTCAAGATCGACATTAAAAGTTTCAAAAATTATGAGTTAAGGCCAACGATTGAAAGATTTTGAAGGATGAAAAAATTCATATGTAGCAATTCCGAATGTTAAGAGGTGCTAACGTGCTTCTTAGATTTAAAAGACATTTTTGTTTATTTTTCTTTAACCCAAGCATCACAAACTTGATCCTTATTAAATTTAAAATTAGGTAAGCCACGGACCGAACTAAGCCTAGAAAGCTTTGAGATAGAGCCCATACTAATATGTCCTAATTTTTTATGCCATTAATCAAGGATCATTTTTATTTAAAACAACAGACAAGTTACATCATTTGAGTTCAAGCATTCTGGCTAAATCACATGCGCATTTCCATGCCGTTTTGCAGTAACCTGACCAATACCGGGAGTATCAACAATAGCGCAAGAAGAAGATTAAAATTTAATCTTAGAAAAAAGGTTAACTCAGAAATCTATAGAAGTATATTTTCGTGGACTTTGGCTTTCCAATTCGGACAAGCAGTTAGTATACGAAGCTGGCGCTCCCCTGCTCCACCCCATTTACTGTGAGTTGGAGGGTCTTTCGTGCAAACACGGGCATTTTGCTAAACATATTTGGACATTAATCTTCAAATATATCGTGGACTAGTTTCTTCCTCTGTGATTTTCTTTGAATATTTATTCATTTCTTTGGATTGCTCTAAAAACAATTTCAGTGAATTTACCAATTTACCATTGCCAGATGTGAAGCGGGGATTATACAACGTACAGGAGATCTCGTCTCAGCTAGATTGAGTGCCATTAAATGTAGCCAAGTTTCTGGTTGGGATAGATTGCCGAGTACATGAGCTTAAAAGTATCTTAAATTTATGGTCCAAGGAAGATGTTCTTATGGTAGGATTGTGGGGACTTGAAGGTGTAGGGAAGACAACCATTGCTAAAGCCATTTATAATGATGTTTTTAGGGACTCTAGTTTCTTGGTTGTTGGAGAAAATTCCAAAAATTCCAATGATTTGGTTGGTTTGCAGAAAAACTTGCTATGGGAGCTACTCGGAAAGGAATTAATAATCTTCAATGTTCATGGTGGAAGTCGGTTGATTCAAGATAGACTTCGTAATAAAAAAGTTTTCATTGTTCTTGATGATGTTCATGATGCACACCAGTTAAATGTTTTAGCCGGAGATTATGAGTGGTTCGGTAAAAGAAATATAATAATTGTCACAACAAGAGAAATTGATCTGCTAACTGCTCGGGGAGATTGTAATTATATCTATGAAGTCAGAACTCTCAGACACGACGAATCTCTTGACCTTTTTGCCGGCATGCTTTTCCAAGTACTGAAATAAAACAGTAATAAGAAGAGATCTGATAGACAGGGCTCTACACTATGCTAAAGGACTTCCTTCAGCACTTGAGGTGTTTGGTTCTTCCGTATGTGGTAGAGCAGATCATGAATGGGAAAGTTTGCTGCGAAATGCGAAGGAGATTTTTTTCGACAGCACCTGTTTTCCCAGCAGGCAGAGTTCAGTGTACAAAGAGAAAGTTCTCAATGGTTGTAGTTTTGACACGGCTATTGAGATACAAATTCTCATAAAGAGTTCCTTGATTAGTCAAGAGAATGGAACCTTACAAATGCATGCGAAGAAGAAATCCGGTAAGGACCCTTTTGCTTGTCATCCTTCCCTTTTTGGTCTAATTCCCCGTCATGTTTTATTTTATGCGGTGGTAGTAAAACGTACAAAGATGACTCCTACTAAAGTAGCGTGCAAACGATTGATAGGAATCAGGATTGTTGAAAGGCGAGAAGAAGAAAGAGAAGAAAATCCTGCCCCCTTTTTTAGGGGTAAGAAGGGTGTGGGGCTATCTTCACCGAGAGTCGACATCAGTACAGACGTTAAAGACAGAGATATCGTGCCTAAACTTGAAGACATCAATGTTGACGTCGTCAGTATTATTAATGGGCATGGAGCAGGTTCATCGAATATTAACATCAATGCCAATATCAATGCCGAGCAAAATTTGCCTGAAGAATGTGTTGCTGCTGATGTCGATTCAGCTCCTCAGGTCCAATCCCCAAAAGCTCAACCACCGCATGTACCAGCAGAACAAGGTTGCGATTATAGTGACTATGATGGCAATGATTGCAGTGACTATGATTCTGATGGTAGTGATTATAGTAACTACACATTAAGTATTGGTGATCTAAATAATGGAATATGTGAGATCAACCTTCCTGGTGACCTCTATCTACAGGTTCAGGAACTGACACCGCTGTGTGGCCATCAGTGTCATCTTCTTCAAAGATTCAAATTTCTGCACCAGAGGCACCTGTCGCTTCAACTGGTCCATCAAATCCACAGCCATCAATGATTCCACCTGTCAACATGTCAACACAACCGAGAGCGACCGTTGGATTAGCATGAGAATTGGCAACTGATACATTAAGTGTACAGCTAGATAAGATTGAAGAATCTTCTACTGCTTCTTCTGACTTTGATATGGCTGAATTGGAGAAGATCAATGATGCTCTAAATTGGATAGATTCAAGATGTCCTAGTGACAATCTTCGAACTGACTCTGGTTCATTGTTCCCTGCTGCTGCTGATGTTGTGAGAGCCAAATGGGTAGAGTTCTATGCACTCACCAAGGGTGGATTCTCGGAAATCATCTCTGAACCAAGCATGGAATCCAAAGTTAAAGCTCTACTCTCGGAATTGAATACTGGCAAGGAGTATTTTCCTAGGACCCCTGGATTCCAATTGGAGTGTGAAGAATTCTTGACTCTCTTCAACAGAAGGAATACTAAGTTCAATAAAAATTATGACAAGATCGCTGTGTCGACAATGAAGGAAAGAACATATAATCCCTTGAAAATTCAGCTAGCGGAACAAAAAACCGTGACAAAGGAAAGTCACCAACTCTTCCAAGTCGTTCTCGATGAGGAGGCTAAACTTCTGGAGGAGAAGAGGAAACTTCAAGAACAACTAGCTGAAGTCGATCGCCAACTTGCCATCAAAAGGTCCAACAAGGAAAAGAAAGGACAACTTTTGAAGAGGCACTTCAAAGACTATGACAAGATTCTAAAAGAATGTGATCGACAGCAAACGGAGATCGACGAGCAAATTGCAATCAAACAACAGTGTATTGCTGAGAATAATCTTTTAGACCAACATTTGTTTTCTTTTAGAAGGAATGTTGAAGGCGACAATACTAGTGAGTGCACCCCATTACTAAACTGAATTTGATAATCTACTCCGTATTTCCAGCATTTCTCAAGAAGTCAACAAGAAATGTCTCTTCTTCCTTACAAAAGAGAAGGAAAATGCATAAATGAGAGTTCGAAAAAGCGGCAACGTGTTGCGGCACGTACTCCAAAACATGGCCAGTAATGGAAAAATAGCACCCCGGGAACCACCCCACTGCACTGACAAACAAACGGCAGGCTCTAACCGAATGCAGACGCCAACCCATCTTCCCAAGTAGGCCCTTTGATGTAACTGAACACTTATAAAAGTCTCCTAATACGACTCATCCGACAAACCCAACAAAGAGAGACCTCAAAAGAAACCAAGCCAAACTTATTGATGCTCAATGAACGAAACAAAACGTCTCGTACATGCTAAAAGAATCGAATCAATGATCAAAATGGTATTCGCAAAATAAGTAAAATGTGTATACCGTGAATGAGATTGTAAAGGCTGCCATTGGGTTGATAATCAAAGACCACAGGCCTCTCCCTTTGGCCCGAAAGAAAGCCCTCATGGGCACCAAATTCGGGCGCCTCAACCAGTCCACGGAGTCCATGTGCCCCTCTAACGCCTCCTCGCTCGTGCCCGCCGTCTTGCCCGCTTTGAGCGCTTCACGGTCACGATCAGCTGGTTGTCGAGCACGGCCTTGTACGTCGTCCCGATCGTGCCTCTGCTGAGCAATTCGGTGGATGCTATCATGAGCTGCTCCAGCGTGAACAGCTGCGACTCTCCTGCACAAAACACCAAGCACCCACTCCTCTCAACTCTCTGCCGAGCCTCTTGAATCTTGCTGTTGTACTTCTCTCGCTGCTCCGTGATCAAGTTCGGAGAGGCAGGACTCACGGCTCTCGCTTGAACAACGGGCTCTTCGGGCTCCGCGGGCTCTTTCCGGCTCGCATGGGTGTGGCGTTTCCGGGCCTTGCACCGGATGAAGACGATCAACAATGCCGAAACCAGCAGTATGACCCCGAGCGCGAAGCCCAGGATAGCACCAGTTCTCTTGGGCTTCCTCGGCGACGAAAACACGGGCGACACGACGACGCCGTTCTGAGACTGCGCGCTCTGCGCCAGCGGAGCCGGCACGAAGCTGCTCCCATTGCCGCCGGAGGACGAGGAGGTGGGCCCGAAGAACGGGGCGCCCGACGCGCACGCCTTGTTGATCACCTCGCCGCAGAGCCCCGGGTTCCCGGCATACGCCGACGGGTCGAACCGGGACAGAGTCGGCGTGGTGGGGATCTGCCCGGTGAGGCTGTTCCCGGAGACGTTGAAAGCTTTGAGTAGGGTCTGGTTGAGGGGCGGCAGCGCGCCGCCGAACCGGTTCCCGTCGAGGAGGAGGGTGTCGAGCCGGTCCAGGGCGGTGATCTGGCCCGGGATCGGGCCGGCGAAGGAGTTGCGGCCGAGGTCGAGGACGCGGAGGCGGCGAAGGGAGAGGAGGGAGGAGGGGAAGGGGCCGGAGAAGGAGTTGAGGCCGAGGGAGAGGGAGCGGAGGTTGGGGAGGGAGGAGATGTCGGGGAGGGGGCCGGAGAGGGAGTTGTTGCGGAGGGAAAGGACGCGGAGCTGGTCGAGGCGGGAGAGGGTGGCGGGTGCGAGGGAGCCGCGGAGGCCGGAGGAGGGGAGGGCGAGGCGGACGACGCGGCCCTGGGCGCACTTCACGCCCCGCCACTGGCAGAAGTCGAAGCGCTCGTTGAGGACGAAGAGGAGGCGGTTGTCGAGGTCGGCCCGGGACTTGAAGGAGAGGAGCGTGACGGCGTCGGAGGGGAGGAGGGAGTCGAGGGGCGGGTCGGCGGCGGAGGCGGCGGGTGGGGGGGCCGGAGGAGGAGGAGGAGGAGGAGGGAAAGGGCGGCGGTGCCGAGCGTCATTGCTTGGTTGGAGTGGAGTGGGAGTTTGGGGTCATGGGGGAGTGAGAAAAAGGTCACGTGAAAGTGGGGAATATGGTGGAAAATGTGAGTGACTTTTTTTGAATTCGAACGTCGCTGCTGGGAAGACAGTTTTATGGATTATTTTTGCTAGTGTTTGAGACTATTTCTTACTTTTTCCACCAGAAAAAAAAAAATTCTCAAATTATTAGACTTATGACAAATTTGATCTCATTAATTTTTGTTAGATATTACTATCAATTTGCTAACTTGAATGACACTCGACAATTGACGGATGTACAAATCGAAGGTTTTACTCTTTATTTGTCACATGTTCACTAGTTTGTGATTTTTTATAATATTAATCCGATTTAATAGAAACTAATAGAAGATAAATTTGTGACAAATATTTTTTGATAGAATTTGGGATTTATGATTTTTCATGATATTAATACGTTCTTTCTTTTTTAGATAATGACATCAATCATTTACTTGATTTTTAATCTAAGCGCATGGACTTTTATTAAATCAAATACCTTAATTTTTTTAAATCGTTATTAAAAAATGTGGTTTGCTTTTACTAAAAAACGCCAAAAGTGTTCATTTAGTGTTTGCTTTCTTGAAAGGAATTCATAAAGCGGTAATAAAGAGGAAAAAAATCTAGTAATTATTCTGTCCTCCAATTTAAAATTACTAATATATTATGACGTTGTGCAAGGAATAAAATAAGCGCTCATGTATGTAGAACGTGCACGAAATTTAGTAATTAATATGAAAAAAATGTGCGCATGAAAAGTGTATCTCACAAGTGTATATACTCAAATTTTCCGTAAATGTTACATACAAGAAATACAGAGTGTACGTATGAAGAACCAAATGCATTTCCGTTTAAAGAAACAGAACATAGAAAAAAGAAAGGGAAAAGGTTTGCAGACAACAGCGCAACTGTACTCCTTTTTCGGGCTACTACTGTCTTTGTGGTATCGACATGCTCCCCAACAAGAGTTTTGATGTTGTCGATCGCTGTGTGAGCATCAAGGTCGTTAAGAACAGTGGCTCGGCATCGTCAGACCACTGAACCCATCAATTCATAACTCGACGCTAATGAATTCAATTTTTCTCGAAGAAGTGAAGCAACCACCCGATCTTGAAGCCTAAATCTGACTTAAACTTGAATCAAATCTAGGCCTGATTGGCCCAATGGTTGGTTTGAGAGGTTTATGTGATTGGATGGCGGCGAGGTCATTAAAAAAGCAAGTCACATCGTTGGGCATTTGACCCGGTTCATCCAAAATTCGATGCAAATTGAGTTCAATTTGTGGAAGAAGCTAAGCAACTGGATTTAGGGGCCGCATCCAAGTGAAACCCGAAGCAAATCAATGCCTGATCGACTCAATGGTTGGTTCAAGAGATATGCATGACACATCACATCGAGCAATAGATTTTTTCATATTGATTATGATTCATGTGAAATGATAAATATGATGTTGTATAATCATGATCATGAAAGCTTGAAGTGCACAATTATTTGCTATTATTGTCACCTAACCTCTACTTGGTGAGTAAGCTTTCATCTAATTTAGTTGGTACCAAAATACCAGAAGTAATTACAACAATTTTTCTTATCCTTATTAGCTACTTCTTATACTGAAAAAGCATGTGTGCTTCTATTAGTAATAAGTAAAATCTCATTTTATCAGTAATTTTTCAAGACATCGAGCAACTTTTAACAACCCTGTAATCATAAACTTCTTGTTTCGCTAGTGACTTATAAGATTGAAAAAGTAAGTGTCAATATACAAAGTAATTGCACTTAGTAACTTCTTTGTGCAATATGAGTAAATCTCTATATCGGAAAAGAGAGTGAGCATGCTTTTTGCTAGTGCTGGCTAGAGAAAGATTGGATCGCTCTCTCCTTGGTCGGAATGTAGTTGCGGGGATGGGGTGCGACAATAATGAAAAAGGGTATCTGAAGAGGAAGAGGAGGAGAATTAACAATGATATACGCAAGCAGAGGAAGATTATTGCTAATGAAAAAAAAAATGGTAGGATCAGCGGCGATCAGCAACAATATCCTATGGAATGAAAGACAATTAGTTAGATGCGGCAAAAATGGCTCTTTTAAGATTCAACCAACACTGGAAGATTATCATACACAGGCTCATAGAAGTTAGCTCCCCTCTTTTATCTTCAAAAGCAGTGATCTTTGTCACACCCCGAACCTCGAGCGCGCCAACATACCACCATGGTCATGCAAATGCGACATTCCCAGGTAGTGCCACCGACCCCATAAGTTTATTATTGCGCAAGCGGAACGTATTATAAAACCCCTGACAATGAAATACGGGATAAAAAGCAGGAAGCAAAACCACAATATAACACTTACATAATTCAATGGAATTACAAACAGAAGCCTACAGCCAAAAGTCTACAAAAGACCGGCTCTTAAAAATGAGCTGTCTTACGACCTACAAGTTGGACACGTCCTCCAGTCCTGATGACTTCACTTCTGCAACTCCTCCAGGCCAACCAAAGCTATCTGGCCACTCCGTCCACCAGGGACCTGAAATGGTTATTCAGGGCGTGCATGGTAACACTCCAAAAAAGTGTTTCCGGAACACTTCGTACGGAAAGTGTTTCCGGAACACTTCTGTACGGAAAGTGTTCCCGGGAACAAAAAAGGAACAGAAACGCGTTTGGTTGCGTTTTTGTTCCTTTTTTGTTTTTTTGTTTCTGGAACGAAATAGGAACAGAAAAAAGAAACAAAAAAAAGTTGTTTCTTTTGAAAAGAAACACTTCTTCGACGGAACAAAAGAACAAAAACGAAAGAAACAAAAGAACAAATTCGGAACAAAGCGAAGAAGAACTCTTCGTGCGTGCTCGTCGTCGCTCCTCTCGGCTGAAGCTTCGTTCTTCCGTTTCCGGCGTGTCTTCCATCTCTCCGGCGGCTCCCACTCGGCTAACTCTCCGGCGACTCCTCACTCCGGCGACTCAGTACGTTTCCGGTCAGCGTTGCTCTCCGTTCGGCCCTCCTCCTCCGGTCGGCGTCGCTCCCCCTTCGGCGCTCCTTCTTCGGGTCGGCAACTTGCTCCCCCTTCGGCGCGGCGAGCCGTCCCTCGAGCGAAGCGTTGCTCGGCCAGATCTCTGCAGATGCAGGCGAGCATTGCTCGCTCAAGGCTTGAGCGAGCGTTGCTCGCCCGGATCTGCCGCGCCGAAGGGGAGCAACGCTCGCTCGAGCTGCAGCTCGTCATTGCCTCCCCTTCGCTCGCTCGAGCTGCTGCGAGCTCGAGTTGCAGCTGCTGGAGCATGAGCTCGAGCGAGCTGCAGCTCGACTCCAAGAATTTGAGCGGCTCGGCGGCAGCAAATGCGAGCTCGAGTTGCGGTTCTTTGGAGCAAAGAGCGAGCTTTTCAGCGAGCTGCAGCTTCGACTCCAGCGGCTGCAGCGGCTCGAGCAAAGGTGTTGCAGCGGCTAGAGAGTTGCGCGAGCGAGCTTCGCTTTGCAGCTCTAGCGAGGTGGACAGGGGCTGGTGATTTTGAATGAATAGGCTGGTGATGTGGTTTCCTTCGATTGTTATTTTGTTGCTCATGGTGATGTGGAATGGACAGGCTGGTGAAGCACGTGGTGAGGGCGTTGAAGGACGATTTCACCACCAAGGGGGAGATTTTAGCTGAAGTCGGGGTGCAGCATGGTTGTGCGGCATCGTAAGAAGGTATAATCAAGGGTAATGCTGCCTTGTGTTGGCTGAATTTCATGGTGCATTCTTTATGTAGCATTATTATGTACTTGTTGTAGCAGAAAATGCAACTTATGAACAAATCAAACGAAATGTAGACAAATTGTTTTGTCGTTTACCAAACGTGTTTGTTCTTTTTCTATTCTAAGAACAGAAATTGACTGCATTACCAAACATGTTTCTATTCTTTTTTATTCCAAGAACAGTTTTTTTTACACTTACCAAACGCGTTCTTTTGTTCGAAACCGTTTAGGAACGTAAAACACTTTTTTTTTTTGTTTTCGTTCCCGGGAAGAAAAGGAAAGGAAATGAAACCATGCGCACCCTCAATAACCACGAGATAACGTCTCAGCAAGTTCAACCCCCTAAACCCCTATTAGAAAGAAAATACGCCCCGGGTGACCTAGCTACATCACACAGAGAACTTACCTCGCCTCAATTCCTTCCTGCAAGTTAGCACAATTGTATCACACAATCTTAGGTAGTAATAATAATTCAAACAATTGGAACGCCATCACTTTCATATAATTCACGATCGCACTTAGCATGCATTCCAATTATTATTCACTGCCACACGAGAGCATAGCCTACTCACAGTTGGCTATCTATTAACATTACGGCATTTCGAGAAGAATAAAGGTCCAGTCGGTCCCACCACTATCTGCGACCAAGCCACGTCATTCTATCGACGGCATTTCTAGAAGAATAAAGGTCCGGTCGGTCCCGTCACTCTGCGACCCGAGCCACGTCACTCTCTTGACGGCATTTCTTGCGAGAATAAGGATCTAGTCAGCTTAGCCACTACTGCGACCCGAGCCTTTCAACTAGCACACGACAATTCGATACCGATCCTTGGATACTTTACATTTCACTCAGATAATCCAATTACGATATTAACCATTAACAATCCAATTTCAATGCCGAACTCGACACTTGGGATTTTATGAATAAAATCAATATTTATCACAATCCACACTCAATTTGCCACAATCAATCATCAAATTCAAATTCTAAATACACAAGAGCGATCGGCACAAAATTCGAGAGTTTAGGGTCCCGACGAAATTTTCGAATTTTAATAAATAATAAAATTTATTCCGAAAATTAATATAATAATAATATCCCTATTTTTCACAATCCACTCTCAATTCATACTATCCAATCATCAATTTCGAAATCCGATTGCACAGCAGCGATCGGCACGACATTCGAGCAATTGGGGTCAAAAATAATTTTTCCGTTTTTTTTTTATAAATAATAATATTTTAATAATTCCGGATTATAATATAATATTATAATTTCTAGAATTCGAAATCATTTAAATAATTCAAAAGAAAACCCCATTATGTCACATCAAGGCTTTATATTAAATAAACTCTCTTAACCTTTAATTTAATCACACTTTAAGCTAATTAAACACATTAATATAATCCACACTTAAATTAATTAAACTAACCACATAATCACAATTAACATAAACTAAGCACACCTAAAGCGTAATTAACACTCTAAGCGAGGTTTAGTGAGTTAAACTCACCGGATTAACGAGCCGAGCGGCTCAAAACGACGGGACGACGCGAGGATCAACTTTCCTCAAAGCGGGCCGAGCATCCGGGCTCGGGAAGGCGGCCGAAACGGGCCACGAAGGGGCTGCCATACTCATTTTCTGCAACCTCCGGTGGCTGCTGGACGGTGGCTGATCGGCGGCGGTTCGGCGGAGGAACGGCGGAGGATGGGCGGCAGCAGCTCAGGCGGGTTGAGGCGGCAGTGCACGGTGGCTCTCCGGCGACGGGGCGAGCTCCGGCAGCTCGTGGAACACGCGGACGAGGCGGGCGGAGGCGGTTGGGCGGAGCAGCGTGCGGACGCGGGGCTGCGATGGCGAGCGGGCGGAGATGCGTGGGCGGCGCGGGGCGACGGCGGCGACGACGGACGGGCAGCCGAGCGGCGGGCGAAGGGCGGCCGGCGAGCTGCTGGCTGGTCCGGTCGAGCTTCCCCCTCTCTCTCCTCTTTCTCTCTCCTCCCAAGGTTGAAGATGATGGGAGAGCCCCACTTTTTGAGAGCCAATCACCACTTGCCACTTGTCAAGCTTCTCATTTGCTTGGCTTCAATTAGCATGACATCACCTGCATGATGTCATCTTCCACTATCTCCTCTCCCACAACATTATTCAATGGTTGCATTCATTTTCCACGGGCCCAAATCCTCAGACATTTAATTCAATCATTTCTCAATCAATTCCATCCAATCAGTTTCATTAAATTAACCCAATGTCGCCACGCTTCAATTCACATATTCACTTGACTATATAATCAATTTAATCCCCAAAAGCGCAACCAAAAAGCGGCCTACTAATTTCCCGGGTTAAAATAGCCATTCTCGGATTTAATTTGCCAAAGAACTCGATTGCACGAAAAATCTTCCAAAGATGATTCAATGATCCTGAAATGATTTGTGACACACCCAGACTTCCAATTTCTGAATTCGATCCTAATTCCACGGTTAATTTCACTTTGGCACGATATTAGCGCGGCCCAACCTACCGGGTAGCCTTTAGAAATTTTCATGCATTTGACCTGTGGTTGATCATTTCAAGCCACAATGTACATCTTTGAAACATTGGCGACTTTCGGTTGTCGGGGTAATCTCAAGGTTTCAATTACGAACACAGGTACCCAATCGATGGAAAAGTCGGTCCAAAGTGCCGATCGACAAGAATTATGTGATCTGGTGGAATCACCCACACCCGATCACATGCCTTTGTCGAATCGACCTATCTTCGATCTCTAATCGATTTTAATCGTGCCATAATGACCCTTGCAGATTAGCTCGGTCGAAAGGTCGCTTCCTGGTCAAATTCTCAAGTCCAATGCATTAGAAACTCTTAACAGCTTCACCCGATAGACTAGTTTTCATATTAGTGGCCGACTCAAGGAAAATAACTATACTCGTGCCAACGAAATGCCCATCTCAATTTATTGAAAACATAATTGGAAAATCGGGATGTCACAATCTTTCTACAAGTATGGTAACTTTTTTAGCCGAATAAAGTAGTTTCCAAAATATTAGTAAGTGGTATATTTCCATCTAGTTGGTAATTAGTAACCTTCAAAGGGAAAATGTCTAATAGTACGAGAAGGTGACTTTTCATCCAATTGATAACGTTTATACAGAAAAAAGGAAGTATGCACCATCCACAGTAGCTAGTAATTTCCTGGTTTGGTTTTTAATTTCTCTTTAGGGAAAGATAAACTTTCAATCCATTGAGATCTAGTAAATTTGAAGAGTCAATACTACTTTCTACGTTTAAAAGTAAGCTTAAGCCTTTCACTAACTAATAATTTCTCCAAGTAGTTAGTAATTATTAATTTATAAAAGTCGTAACTTTGATTGAATTAGTAATTAGTGGGTATGGCTAATTATTTTACTATTATAAAATACCTACTAGTATAGCAAGAGTTGGTAACATTCCCAAGTAACAATTATTCTGAAATGTTGAATAACCAAATATCTTTATGTAGTTAGCAACTATACAACTGCAATAATTTCTTTAATGATCCAGCAATAGCCAGTAAAAAAGGCATGAATTTCATCTGTTTTAAGCTAATGACATCATAACATCACCCATAATGGGAATCTAACACATCACAAAGAACATCACTCTGCCTCCGAGGTTCTTTAATGTTTTGTTTGCCAGAACATAGTACAAGAAAATATATTTTGTCCACATAAGTAGTTCACATAACGTTCAAATAGACTCGTATTTTTGCTCCTTTGTTAGATGTGTAGTTCATTGGCACTTATCACAACGTTGCAGGAAGATTGTTGCTGAGGAAAAGGCTCTGCCTTTTTTCCTGGAGGAGACATACGGAGGAGGTTGCTTATGACTTCACATTGCTAGGATGACAAGTTCCTAGGATAAGCTTTCTGTATTCTAATAGGAGGAGGAAAAGAGATTGCCACAGTCCACATCCTACCACGCATAAATGGCAAGAAGGGGAGAGGGATTGCTCCATAGACACCATATGATCAAGCAAATTCTAATCATATGTGGCTGGCATTTTCCAAATCAAGATTGCCGTGAAAAAGTCAATTTTGGTCAAGCTGATTTGAATCATTTTCAGCTTATAGCCTTAGAGTAATGGGAGAAGCCTTGACAAAGCAAGGATTCCAAATAATGTGCAAACAATTAGAGGACAACCCAAAGACTGTGATTCCAAACAACCAGCGACTCAACTCGATCCTGCTTTCCTCTGTGTTTAGTCAGTAACGTACGCTCTCTGAGATTTGTCATATGTTCAGGTATCAAACAAATTCAAAGGAAGAGAGTTCAAGAGAAGCCATGAGAAGCAGCTCTAGTCCGTGAAAAACAGCCATGCAGCAAGAGCTATGGAGGATACTGCACTTTGGGAAAATGGCCCAAATCGAACGGATCAAGAGGAAAGTGGCCCAACCAGTGTGGAGGAACGCATGATAGGGCTGCAAAATACTGAAGTGGGAATTGACAATTTATATCAATTGAATATGCGTGACGATTTAGCGCAAACTCTAAGGACATCTATAATTATTAGGAAAGATAAATAAAATTCTTTGAGAGATTGCTAATAATGGACTTATAACCTTTGAATTATTGCTTTTATATTTCTTACATTTTCTATACCAAGTATACCATTTTGAAAGAAAGATCGAATATGATTTTGCTAGTACCCAACTTACATGTTATGACCTTGTAATGTGGAACAATGTCTGACAAAAAAAAAAAAAAAAACAATGTGGAATAATGAACTGAGTTATAGCTTGAAGAGCTCGACCTAGTAGAGAAGCAACATGCATAAAAGCTCTATTTGTTTTATGAAAAATGACTGATTTGGAAAATTTTTTTCTAAAGGATTAGTTGTGTCGCTTAAAAGATGTTATCATTGATAATAATTTATGTCTAGATATTTTAATGGATGATAAAAAAATATTTTTTTGCTCATTTATTTTTATAAACAATATAAGTAATTATTTTCAAGAAAATATTATTTAAATCATTCATTTTTTGCGAAATAAATGGAGTCGAGAAACAAAATATTAAAATCAAGATGGTTTCAAATGATGACTAATGGAAAACATGCAACACAAGAAGTTATTTGCAAGTGAGTTGGTGCGCGGTTGAAGTAATTCGGAGGGCATCGAGGCAAAACATCATGGATCGACTGGTTGCCCACAGATTAGAACTTCAAGCAAAGTGGACAGACATGATGTATCTTCTTTTGACGAATGTTAAAGAGGCTAGAGCTCTTGATTGTTCTCCAAATATTTGAATTTCGACCATCTTGGCGCACTTCAATTTGGGTCAATGTCTTTCTAATATGTCCCCATATCATATTTCTCCAATACTAATTTTTTAACCCTATCCCAGCGATGAAAAATGTCATAATTGAGTAAAAGATCTAATGCAGATGTATGCTTAATGCCTTAAAAATGTCTGAATAGGTAAGTCGCATGATTCATTTGATGATTTTTATTGATGAGGCTAATGATTTAGAAAAACAAAAAAGTTATTGAAAATGAGAATATCCTTGATGGGATGTATAAACTCTTGGCCCAAATGCGTAGCATATGCAACACAATATAAAATATTTTACACAAAAATATAACTTTGGCAAGATATATTGTGATTTGGCCCAAACCGATGCGTACCCCACTCTCATAGACCATTTGAAAGTAAGGCCCAATCTACTACATCTGAAGCTTTATACAAAAGTTGATTAACGATTGAGCCAGTACTCCTTTATATATAGGGTGCACTCTTTCCTAAAGAAACACAACATTCATCTCTTATGAATCTGACTGCAAAGTGTATACTAGAGGGATATTGCAAGAATTGGTACCGTACACAATTACCCAAGACAATGAGCTACCCTATTTATAGGGGAATAAAAAAGGAACCAAACTAGGCATTACCAACACATCAAATGGCTTGAAATTCTTCCATCGAGACTTCTGGGAGTCCAACTGTCGGGCTAAAAATGGCCTAGACGCTTGTTGGATTGGGTAGACAAATCCAGATTCAAAACTATGGGAGTGTGGAATGCGGAGTAACCTAGCTACGCATCCGGCCGATTGGGTACTCAGCCCCATTTTTCAAGGGCAGAGACGGTCTCTTTTAGCCCTTTAAAATTATTCAAAAAATACTCAAATACAACGGATATAATTTCAAATAATCATAACGTATTTGAGTGAGTGTTATAATCATCAAAACTATATTAGGGTAAAAAATTCCCTTTTTTTATGAAGTCTATACCATAAATCAAACAGAATCTCCCAATGAAGAAAGTCCCTTTAAACATTTAAACGAGGAAAATGAAAGTAAAAAAACTTTCTTGAGAAATCAAAGTCCTTGATACAATTTAAATCATAAGCTCCCCCTCCGAGCGTGCTCATTAATCAAAATTGAATATCCCCTTTTTGTCATAACATCAAAATAGGCTTAAGAGGCAAAAAAGTAGATCAAATGATTTCAGCAATCCAATGTACTCAAGGTCAAGTGTTAAAATATGCTCACGCGGAAAAGAATTTTGAGCACATGTTCAAACAGGAAACAAGCCCAGATGATCTTGAAAATAATACAATGACACATATTTAATGAGGTGGTGGAGGAGAGGGAGGATATTGGGAAAAGAGATGAATTTTGGAGGAAAATTTCAGCGAACTAGTTGAACAATTGAAGTTGCTCTTGTATTTCCTACAAATCCTTATAGCAAAGTAAGCTTAGTAGTGGTTACCTCATCTTCATTTTTCGTCCTCATATCAACTTATTGTTATGGCTATAATTGTCATTTAGAGGGGGTGAATAGGTGATTGTGCTGAAAAGAAAGAAATTAAACAAATATTACAGCAAGATAGCTTCTAATGAAGTGGTAAGATCTTACTAGTGTATAATTCTAATAAACAAAAAGAGTGAGGAATAGAGAATTGCACACAAAAGTTTATAGTGGTTTAGTTTTTGCAAGCTGGATATCCCTTCTTTCTGACTTTCTGTTTTCAAACAGCAATTACACATTCCCTCGGCCTCTAAAACTAGTTGAAGTGCCATTGCCCATATATGAAGAACCTAGTTCTTCAATCATATTTGCACATAATTCTTCCTTTCGGAAGAAAATATGATGCAAGGACCTGATCCACCAATTATTTGAAATGTTGGGGCCATAGTAGTGACCAAGACTACCTTTTCCTGATCATCATGGCTTTTTCCCTTTGCCCTTCTTTCATGGGCACTCAAAACTCAAGAATAGCTTTCCTATCTTTCGTCCAAATCCACCCCTGTGAAGAACTTCTTCATAGGATCAAGTGCATACTTGATTCTATGAGGCCACCGACGAACCAAGTTAGAATGAAATTAAAAAACAATGCTTCCTTGTCCGTGTGGAACATGGATTAGCATTATGTCATTCCTACAAGTGATCCCCCATCTAGGATTAGAAGAAGTGCTATATGAGGACTTTGAGATCAAATATAATATGTTTTTTTCCATTCCTCGTGAGTCACTTATTTCTCCCAAAGACGAGATCAAAGTGATTTTCCTCCTTTTTCCCAATAAGTCGTCTATTCTCCCGCGCGATAGCTTATTAGCTTGAATCCACTAATAAGAACCGATCAGAGGTTACAAATACTGAACTAAGAACACTCAAGTTTGTGTGAGTCACTCCACACACACTCTCACAGAGACGAATGTAAAAGATTAAGAATACTCTTCAGACTTTGGAATCAAAAGCTTCAATACTTATGAATGGAAATTGAATTCCTTTTGCTTGAGACATCCTCTTATATTTCCTCAAGTCCAAGCTGACCGTTGGACATATCTTCAAAAGAATAATTTAGCCAATCTACCCCTTGGCCATGGATCTAATTGAGAAGATCTGGTTGCGTCAAGATCATCGAGGGTGGAGCTTCCCATATGTTTTGCCCTCCATACAACAAATCAGGTTTCCAAAAGTGGAGTGTCCATATTTGGAAGGAACGTTTCGCCTCTAGTAAGTAGTTTTAGGAAAGTTGAGTGTCTGGTAGATATTGGAAAGACTTTCCTTTCGAAACTCCTTATAAATATAACAAGGAATCAAACCAATTTGCCACTAACTGTTGCACGGGTGATTTACTCCTTCCTAGCCTTTTGATAAAATATGCAAGGAAGGAAAAAAAATAATCCATAACCCTATTCTGATTGAAATCGTCTGATTATATCCCATCAGACTTTTCACCTGAAAAATACTTTTTATCAGAAAACGAAATCTCTAAGTTTTGTCAATTATTGAAATCTCTGAGGAAATGTTTTCTCAACATGCCAGCTAGCCTAATACAACAATGGTGGTGATACCTCTTGGGTTCCGGTTGGCGATCGGTTAGAATTCTAGGAAACCCTATTCTTCTTTATCCAAACTTCTAATCTCTTCTTGATGTCCAAACTTTCTAGTGTAGATTCTCCACCAAATTGGCGATCAGTTAGAACTCTAGGAATCCCAACATCAAAAGTCATAAAAATTATGAGTTAAGGCCATCCCATACTTTTTACCACCAAGTCTCGAACATTTTGAAGGACCAAACCTATCCATATGAAGCAATTCCAAAAGTCTAGAGGTGCTAACACGCTTCTTAAATTCAAATGGTACTTTTGTTTATTTTCCTTTAACACAAGCATTCACAAACTTGATCTTTGAATTAGGTAAGCCACGAGACCTAGGAAGCTTTGAGATAGTATCTGTTGACACCTAAATTTTGGCAATTTAGTTTATTTATTTATTGCATAGGAAATTAAGGGTTAATTTTATTAATTGCATAACATATAGATTTAGGTTGTATTTATTTTGTTATTTGAGTTTTTGCATTTTAATGGACCGGTGGCGGATGAGTTCGAATTAGATGGATCAGGCCCACGAAGCGAGCAGGTTGGCCCAAGCCCGCGTTTTTAAATAATTAAAAATTATCTCGTGGGAATATAATATTTTAAAAATTTTCCGAGATATGAATCTTTTTTTAGATAGGGCAGATGGTTAAAAAATATTGCGATTTGGCCTTGAAAGATTTGGATTTAGAAAAAAATCTCATCTTAATCTTGAATCCTTATCGGTATGGGATGAATTTTATGAAAAATATTGCGATATTGTAATTTATCTTTGCGAGATTTGGATTTCGAGAAAATATTTATCATAATCTTAAATTTTTATCAATAGTGATCGGTTGGTGAAAATATATCGCGGATGTAGATTTGAAGGGAAATCAAAGGCTTATCTCTTACCCCCTATAAAAGCAACCGTGTACGAGGACATGAGGGGGAGCTTCTTTGGAAAAAATTCAGAAATAAGTGAAGAGAAAGGTCAAGAGAGGTTTTGGCTTCTGCGAGAAAAAGAAAAGAAAAAGGAAAAGTCAGAACGTGAGAGAGAGAGAAAGAGAGGGGAGAAAGGTGAAAAGGGCAAAAAGGTGATTTGACCCCTACTATTCATCATCTTCCTCAAGTCCGCTGCCCCTCCTCCGCAACTTCCATCCGCGGGGCTTCACGGCCCGTGCGTCCGCACCGCCACCGGTTCGCTCGCCTCGCCGACGCCACGCCGCTGCGCCGTCCCCGCTTCGCCCGTGCCGGCATCCGAGCCCCGACGTCCGTCGCCGCACGCCGCTCCGTCTCCGCAACCTCTCGCCGACCTTCACCGCGAGCCCGGTGCTGAAGCTCGAGCCGCCCGACGCCCGCGGCGCCTCCACCGGCCGTGCACGCATCGCTCAGCCGCATTAATCACCGCCGGACCCCCTCGGCCTCCGTCCCCGCACTTGCTCGGAACCCGATCTGCCGCTCCGGTCCACCAAAGCTCTGCGCAGACCGGGCTCGAGCCAAATCTGCCCATCACCGCCCGTCGCTCCACCCGCGGCGACGCGACACCAGCAATCGCCGATCGCCTCCTCGCGACGACCCGAACCTTCCGCCCCGGACGCAGCAACGCTGCCCGCCTTCAGCGGTGATCCGCTCCAGCCCGTCCGTCCGATGCCCTGCGGCGCCTCCACCCGTGACGCCTGTTCCGTCCGACGAAGCCATTCTTTGTGCTTTGCTCCGAGGTCCCCGACGACGAGAAGGCCCGAACCCGGCTCGACGCTTCCCCGCCGACGCCGCTCCCGCCCGCTCTGTCACTCGCCCGTGATTGCCCAGCAGCCTGCTCCGCCTCCGATCGGTGACCACCTGTCCTTGGAGACCTACGAGCAAGTTTGTGCTCAAGAAGGCGAAAAAGAAAACAGAAAAAGAGGAAAAAAATCAGATTAGGTAGTTTTTCTTTTATTATTTTTATTATTATTTCTTTAATATGCTGTTTTAGTAGAATTGTTCCTAAATATGTGATTGAGATCCAATATGAAATAGTCCCTCAAGCTAGGGATTGACAGTCCGATTTTCGCGCCCGAAATCGACTCGCAATCCCTTATAAAAATCGACAATCCAATCTCAAGCCCGAGATTTGATTCGCGATTTAAAATTAAAATTGGTCTACCCGATCTCATGCGCGAGATACGGTTCGCCAATTTTTGGATATCAATATTATCTTTTATGTGATTTGCTATTGTCAAGTTGGTTGAGTCAAATCTTATTTTCGTAAAAATAAAAAAATCAAAAAATCTTAATTAGGATTAGGTTTGTTGTCATCTTGCATATTTAGGATTGCAATCTTATTATGAATTTTTAAATAAAAAATCAAAAAAAGAAAGTGCATTCATTTAGGTTGTTAGTTTTTTAATTGCATGTTAATTATGTGTTAGCTTTAATTTCAAAATTAATTAAAAAAACCATAAAAAATCATTGTGCATATTAGATTAGAATTGCATGCTTCATTTTAACTTTAGATCATCTTTTTTAAGATAAATGGCATTTTAGATTTAGATAATGTCTTAGTTTAAATTAGGATTTAATATGACTTAATCCCTAGTTTAAATTAGATAGAATCTTAATTTAGCTAGATCATTTGAAATTTCATAAAATTTGTCTTAGGATAAATTAGTTGCAATTTCTAGAATAGATTGCATTTTTTTTTTAATAAAAAATGTCACATGCATATGTCATGTAGAATTAGGGCATTCTTTGCACGTCATTGCATGCTAAGATTGCATATTATAGATTTAGATAATTTCTCCTAAATAGATTGCATGCTTATTAGGAAAATAAAAATCATGTGCACGTCATATAGAATTAGTTTCATACAATGCACGTCATTTAGTGATTTTGTTAGGTGCATTTAATTAGAAATTGCCCGTCATTAGATTAATTTAGATTGCATATTTAAATGTTGCATTTCTTTAATTTCGAATCTCATAAAAAATACAAAAATGTTATTTAGAATAAATCATCTCATGCTTAGAATAGATTACATGTTTGGTTATGTCATATTGCTTAGGTCATATAGCTAAGTCATTTTGCTATGTCATATCATTTCATGTTAAATTAGTGGCATGCATTGCATAAAGCATGATTCTCATTAATTAAGTGAAAACAAAACAAAAATTGCGTGTTAATTAGAAACCATATCTAGGGTTGTTGATGTGGATTTTAATTTAACATTGCAGATGCTTACGTTGCTTTGAGGTAAGTTCTGCATCATTTATTCATTTCCTTTATTAAGTGTTAAATTGGTGGTTTGCGTACCTGCATGGTCACCTCACATGTTAAGAAATTAAAATCAATTCAAGCTGCCTGCAGAAAACATTTTTGAAATTAAAAGAATGGTACCGAAAGGGCATTAGAGAACTCTAGTGTAACCAAGTCCCCGTACCCATAATCTCTGGTTCGTAGAAGTGAAGTAAATCTCCCATTACTTTACTTGGGTTTCTAATCGACCCACCAAAAATAGATTAGTGGCGACTCCTAATTGAAAATTAATTGCATGTTAAAACTTGAACCTAAAGTCGCGAATTGGTATGGGCTTGGGAGAGCCCGAGTTAAGTTTAGGCTTAACAATCCATTAGCCAAACCCTAGGTGGTTCACACTCGAAAAAAATTGGTCGCGACAGCTTGGCGACTCCGCTGGGGACTTGAGTTGAAATTCTTAGTGGACTTAGGCCAATTTTCTTTTTTGAAAAAAATGCTTTTGTTTGGCAGCGAGGATCCCAGGTACGTCCCTAACGTTTAAGGTGTTAAATGTTTTTGCAGATTTGGAGGTATAAGGCGAAGTGATTGCTAACCCTTGCCTTGCAGGATGGAATTAGGGATGTATGGTTTATTTCATTTTTTTTGAAGTGTTGTTTGATTTAAATTGATGTGCATGCTTTGCATAAATCACTACACTTTGCACACACAACCTGCTGCCGGACCTGGGCCGCACAGGATCATTTAGGATGGTGTTGAGATGGATACCACTCCGACCGCATGCTTGCGGTACGAGTCGCCCATCTCAATCCCGAAGTTTCTTTCATGGTGTCAAGAGTACCCACCTCGGTCTGCATGCTCGCGACCCGGGTCGGCTCTTTGACCAAGCCGGAGTCATGAGGACCCGACATAGTCCACAAGCCCGTGGCTAGTCTCGATCATCCTTGTGGCTCCACTTTGATAAGCCTTATAGAGTAGAAATCGAGCCACTTATCATGCGCATGTCTATGTGATTGCCATTGATTTTCCTTGGTGAAGTAAGTCTTCTATCCCTATACTATGCAATTTACTTTTGGTCCGTCCATGACAATCTAGGTTAGTCATTTGATGTAATTCATTTGTCAATTGAAAATGAAATGAGAAATGCTAGAAAAAAAAACTTTTGAGAATTTGATTTCAATTCATGTTTAGGAAATTTGGTCTTGTTAGGGTGTCTATCTTTATTTTCCTAGTCCATTTTTAGGAAATGCCCTTATTGTAAGAACTTTTCATGAATAATGAAAAAAATGGAAAAATCGATTAGATCATTGTCATGGATTGACTTTCTAATTACACTTCATGCTTACATGTTCCGTTTATTTGAATTAGGTGAATATGGAACGATCCCACTCACCCATCTGTTCATGATTGAGAGCTAAAATGACAAATAAAAGAAGAGCTTATCTCGTCAAGCAAAAGTGCTGCGATTTATCTTTAGTGAGAAATTGCAACTCCAAAAGAGAGCCAAGAAGACCTTTTGAATTTTCTCATTATCCTGAGGTAGTCGAATTTGATGCCATCATGAAGAGGGTAGCGACACATCTAGAGGGAAGAATATCTGACTTGAAGAGTTCATATCACAAGATCAAGGAGGGTGAAGAATTCAAGTACACATGATTCATGGTCTTAAGTAGTTCGATTTCCTCATTTAATTAGGGGCATGCACCTTCCCCTGCATGGGAATTCTTATTGCTTTTTAGGGATTGATTTCAATTTATTCTGTGCTTGAGCATCACATTCCAATAAATGTAATTTGATTGATGGATATCAATAGAATTACAAGTTTTGTTTTGAGGACATGATGGGGTATGCCAAACCAGTCCAATGACGATATCCAACAATAAAAAGAAAATATCATCCAAGGAGAATTCGATGACTGGGCTTCTTCATGCTTCCTCATCCAAAAAAGAATTAAAAAAAAATCATTTTTAAGCCATTTCCAAAAAAAGCATGCGTTAGATTAGCCTTGTTTAATTTTCTGACTCATTTACTTCATGTTTCAGAGCATTACTTTCTTGACCCGATAAGAAAGCATCTGAAAAAGGCACATCAGGTTGCAATTGGTTCAATTGTTACTCAACAAGTTTCTAAAGAGTTAATGTTGGTCACATCTCGATACTACTTGAAATTTCCATCTTGAAGGGCCAAACAAAGTGTGTTCCATTTCCATGCTTGACGGAATTTTCATTCTCGCCCATTAAATGAGGAGCAAGTTAAAAGAGGATCATCCATCTTTGATGAAAGAGGTACATCTCATCTTTAAACATAAATAATTCTGGAATTGACACTCTATTCTTTTCCTTGCAGATGACGAATTGGGGGCACTACAGATTCTAGTAGTGACATGACTGAGACAAAATCTCAATCCGAGCCAAAATGGTTGTGCAATTTGAGTTTACTTTGAGTTGCATACTATCCTATTCATGCACGTTCTCTTGTGCAGGAGCAAAAGCCAGAATGGAGTATTCATCAAATCAAAAAAACGGATTTTCACTTTTGATTGATAGAGACAATCCAAGGACATCCATTGCTAAGACAATCCCTTCGTGGGACAATTCATTGAATGAATGCTGAAAACCATGTTTTGAGTGCAATAAATTATTTGTTTTGAAGTCACAAACACTTTTCATGCTTAAAGTTGCTGGACTCTTTTGAAAAGAGAATTTTCATATTGATTTAGCTCACCAATTTCATGTGGAGATTTGTCAAGATATACAATTTAATGGAGTGACTTCAATGCTTAAGAATGCTGAATGAGACGTATCGGGATGATGAAAGGCAAGCCTTATCCTATACACAGTCCCATACTTATACACTTGATACACTTGTGAGATGAGTGTAGGAAGTTCCATATCCGCAAGGTAAAGAGTTCTCTCGCAAAAGGTACGATAACCGAAATGATGAGAGGCAATTCATTTCTCTATCCTAAACACTACAGGTGATCCGTTGCTTAACCCTTTTGAGCCCATACACTTATGGATATTCTTTTCAAATTACCCCTGTCAAGAACCACCCCACTTTGGGGCAAATTGGAGGGTAAGATAGCACCATAAAGTAAAGTGAATGGATTGAAATTTTCTTGTTTTCACTTGCATCAATTTTCAAGTCGTGCTATTACATTGAATTCATATGGTAATTTAAGTGCCTTAGGATGATGAAGAGCATTTCTTTCTCTATCCTACATACTTATATCCTTTGCATAGCCCACTTGAGCCTGCAATTTCATTTCTTTTAAACCTAGTTGGTGATCATCCTCCCACACTGGGGCAAGGCAAAATGCAGATGTAGACCCTTGAAAGTTCGAGTGTCATTCAAAGTGCAATTGCTTGACGCATGCATTGTGCGCAAGAATTGAATTCAAAATAGAACTAAGGGGCATGAAAAAGCAGTGTGCCTAGTAAAAGCAAAGCCAATGCCCATAAATGAAAAAAAAAGAGTCAAGATAGATGACTGTCAATTGCTAGAATTAAATCCCAATGGAGTAATACTCAAAGAGCTCAAATGTTGAGTTTTTACAATCAATGGGGCACTTCATGAAGACAATCCCTGATGGTGAAAAACTGGTGGCAATGCCAAGATGATCACCAACTTTCACCCTTTACACACATATTTTGAGCCTAATGATCATGTCATTTCTCAACCCATGAACCTAGCCTACGTTACGTCCTTTACAAAGTCTCTTCAGATTAGGGCACTTGAATTAACATAGGAGTTCACATGTTTTATGCATCGCTCGAAAAAGTGCGAGCAAGATTATTTCTTTCTCATTTTGCAGGGTTCTTGACTTGTAAACCCGGAGATGATTAAAGAGTTGTTCTTTCAATAGCCTTGACTCAAAGAGTCCCTTTGTTAAGCCGTTGACCGAGCCCTCATTATGGTCCCTGTTAAAGACCTCTCAGATTGGTAAGGTTGTACCGCTTGCGAGAAAACTCGGACCCTTGTTAGTATGATGACAGTGAGATGGAGTGATTCTCATAAAATAGCATCTAAATGAGAGTGAGTGAAAGTCCTTTTTAACTGAAGGTCTCTCATTTGGTATTCTTAGGAAATCCATGTCATGAGTGAAGATTGTCTTGAATGATAATTCTCTCCAATGGAAATTTGGGTGATGCAATGGTTATTATACATGAACCCCGATTGAGTTGATGAAAACCTCACTGAATTTTGAAATGTGCATTCTAGAGTAGCTTAGATTGTCTATCTCTTTGATGAATGCATATCAGTTTTTGCTCTAAGTCATGTCGACGGGTAATTCAAGTTCCTTTCGGAATGTTTCATGATATTAGAAGATGAGAAACCTCCATCGGGAGGTGAAAGACCTCTACAAGATATCTAAATATCCCCAAGAATCAGAGATATCATCAGGTAAGTATATCTCTACCATACTCTAAAATACTTGTCATTGTGCAGGTATTCTCTCTCAAGTACATCGACACTTGACTTGGTCAAGTTGTCCTTTATATTGACCTGGCGTGCTTTCGTAGCCCAGAGTCATTTTCATTGACTCGGCGTGCTTTTGTAGCCCGATGTCTCTTTCTTGACCTGGCGTGCTTTCGTAGCCCAGAGTCCCTCTTTATCGACCCGGCGTGCTTCAGTAGCCCGGTGTCCTTTATATTGACCTGGCGTGCTTTCGTAGCGAGTCCCTCTTTATCGACTCGGCGTGCTTTTGTAGCCCGATGTCCCTTTATATTGACTGGCGTCTTTGTCATAGCCCGAGTCCCTTTTGAAAACACCGACACTCGGCGAGTTGTCCCCCAAATATTTTCCTCCGATTCAATCTCGATTAAGGCGACCGAAGAATGGTTCGGGTCTGGTCGGTTGACCCTCGTTGCAAGGCTGGGCGACCGAAGAATGGTTCGGGTCCTAGCCAAGCAAAACCTCAGTCTAGGTGACCGTAGAATAGAACGGGTCCTAGACAAAACATATTTCCCTATTCAGGCGACCGTAGAATGGTACGGGTCCTGGAAGGTAAATCCCGTTTAGGCGACCGTAGAATGGTACGGGTCCTAGACACAACCAAACACTTTGTCATACTAGGCGACCGTAGAATGGTACGGGTCTGGGAAAGCGGTTCCTTACAAAAATTTATGCCGTCTTGGGCGACCGTAGAATGGTACGGGTCCTGGGAAAGCATTTCCTTACAAAACATTTCTGCCGTACTGGGCGACCGTAGAATGGTACGGGTCCTGGGAAAGCAGTTCCTTATAAAGCATTTCTGCCGTATTGGGCAACCGTAGAATGGTACGGGTCCTGAGAAAGCAGCTCATTTCTGCCATACTGGGCACCAGTAGAATGGTACGGGTCTGGGAAAGCAGCATCTCCACAAAGTCATGTTACTATTCTAGGCGGCGTAGAATGGTACGAGTTCGACATGTAACACCAACTATCTTGAATCACTCTACCCTCCTCGAAGGTAAGTTATTTCAGGTAGGTTCTTTTATCATATGCATTAGTATTTCCATGCATCATATAAATTGCATTAAAAAAATGGAATTCATTTTCCGAAAAAAATCATCCATTGCATACACATAACCAAAATTTAGGTCTCAAATTATCTTTGAAGGCAACCTCTTCGAGCTCACCTTCAAAGAGGGGCATTTGTTGACACCTAAATTTTGGCAATTTAGTTTATTTATTTATTGCATAGGAAATTAAGGGTTAATTTTATTAATTGCATAACATATAGATTTAGGTTGTATTTATTTTGTTATTTGAGTTTTTGCATTTTAATGGACCGGTGGCGGATGAGTTCGAATTAGATGGATCGGGCCCACGAGCGAGCGAGTTGGCCCAAGCCCGCGTTTTTAAATAATTAAAAATTATCTCGTGGGAATATAATATTTTAAAAATTTTCCGAGATATGAATCTTTTTTAGATAGGGCAGATGGTTAAAAAATATTGCGATTTGGCCTTGAAAGATTTGGATTTAGAAAAAAATCTCATCTTAATCTTGAATCCTTATCGGTATGGGATGAATTTTATGAAAAAAATATTGCGATATTGTAATTTATCTTTGCGAGATTTGGATTTCGAGAAAATATTTATCATAATCTTAAATTTTTATCAATAGTGATCGGTTGGTGAAAATATATCGCGGATGTAGATTTGAAGGGGAAATCAAAGGCTTATCTCTTACCCCCTATAAAAGCAACCGTGTACGAGGACATGAGGGGGAGCTTCTTTGGAAAAATTCAGAAATAAGTGAAGAGAAAGGTCAAGAGAGGTTTTGGCTTCTGCGAGAAAAAGAAAAGAAAAGGAAAAGTCAGAACGTGAGAGAGAGAGAAAGAGAGGGGAGAAAGGTGAAAAGGGCAAAAGGTGATTTGACCCCTACTATTCATCATCTTCCTCAAGTCCGCTGCCCCTCCTCCGCAACTTCCATCCGCGGGGCTTCCACAGCCCGTGCGTCCGCACCGCCACCGGTTCGCTCGCCTCGCCGACGCCACGCCGCTGCGCCGTCCCCGCTCGCCCGTGCCGGCATCCGAGCCCCGACGTCCGTCGCCCGCACGCCGCTCCGTCTCCGCAACCTCTCGCCGACCTTCACCGCGAGCCCCGGTGCTCCGAAGCTCGAGCCGCCCGACGCCTGCAGGCGCCTCCACCGGCCGTGCTCGCATCGCTCGCTCAGCCGCATTAATCACCGCCGGACCCCTCGGCCTCCGTCCCCGCACTTGCTCGGAACGTCTCCGCCGCTCCGGTCCACCAAAGCTCGCAGACCGGGCTCGAGCCAAATCTGCCCATCACCGCCCGTCGCTCCACCCGCGGCGACGCGACACCAAGCAATCGCCGATCGCCTCCTCGCGACGACCCGAACCTTCCGCCCGCACGCAGCAACGCTGCCCGCCTTCAGCGGTGATCCGCTCCAGCCCGTCCGTCCGATGCCCTCGCAGCGCCTCCACCCGTGACGCCTGTTCCGTCCGACGAAGCCGTTCCGTGTGCTGCTCCGAGGTCCCCGACGACGAAGGCCCGAACCCAGCTCGACGCTTCCCCGCGACGCCTCGCTCCGCCCGCTCGTCACTCGCCCGTGATTGCCCAGCAAAAGTGCTCCGCCTCCGATCGGTGACCACCGTCCTTGGAGACCTACGAGCAAGTTGTGCTCAAGAAGGAGAAAAAGAAAACAGAAAAAGAGGAAAAAAATCAGATTAGGTAGTTTTTCTTTTATTATTTTTATTATTATTTCTTTAATATGCTGTTTTAGTAGAATTGTTCCTAAATATGTGATTGAGATCCAATATGAAATAGTCCCTCAAGCTAGGGATTGACAGTCCGATTTTCGCGCCCGAAATCCGACTCGCAATCCCTTATAAAAATCGACAATCCAATCTCAAGCCCGAGATTTGATTCGCGATTTAAAATTAAAATTGGTCTACCCGATCTCATGCGCGAGATACGGTTCGCCAATTTTGGATATCAATATTATCTTTTATGTGATTTGCTATTGTCAAGTTGGTTGAGTCAAATCTTATTTTCGTAAAAATAAAAAAATCAAAAAAATCTTAATTAGGATTAGGTTTGTTGTCATCTTGCATATTTAGGATTGCAATCTTATTATGAATTTTTAAATAAAAAAATCAAAAAAAAAAGAAAGTGCATTCATTTAGGTTGTTAGTTTTTTAATTGCATGTTAATTATGTGTTAGCTTTAATTTCAAAATTAATTAAAAAACCATAAAAAATCATTGTGCATATTAGATTAGAATTGCATGCTTCATTTTAACTTTAGATCATCTTTTTTAAGATAAATGGCATTTTAGATTTAGATAATGTCTTAGTTTAAATTAGGATTTAATATGACTTAATCCCTAGTTTAAATTAGATAGAATCTTAATTTAGCTAGATCATTTGAAATTTCATAAAATTTGTCTTAGGATAAATTAGTTGCAATTTCTAGAATAGATTGCATTTTTTTTTTTAATAAAAAATGTCACATGCATATGTCATGTAGAATTAGGGCATTCTTTGCACGTCATTGCATGCTAAGATTGCATATTATAGATTTAGATAATTTCTCCTAAATAGATTGCATGCTTATTAGGAAAATAAAAATCATGTGCACGTCATATAGAATTAGTTTCATACAATGCACGTCATTTAGTGATTTTGTTAGGTGCATTTAATTAGAAATTGCCCGTCATTAGATTAATTTAGATTGCATATTTAAATGTTGCATTTCTTTAATTTCGAATCTCATAAAAAATACAAAAAATGTTATTTAGAATAAATCATCTCATGCTTAGAATAGATTACATGTTTGGTTATGTCATATTGCTTAGGTCATATAGCTAAGTCATTTTGCTATGTCATATCATTTCATGTTAAATTAGTGGCATGCATTGCATAAAGCATGATTCTCATTAATTAAGTGAAAACAAAACAAAAATTGCGTGTTAATTAGAAACCATATCTAGGGTTGTTGATGTGGATTTTAATTTAACATTGCAGATGCTTACGTTGCTTTGAGGTAAGTTCTGCATCATTTATTCATTTCCTTTATTAAGTGTTAAATTGGTGGTTTGCGTACCTGCATGGTCACCTCACATGTTAAGAAATTAAAATCAATTCAAGCTGCCTGCAGAAAACATTTTTGAAATTAAAAGAATGGTACCGAAAGGGCATTAGAGAACTCTAGTGTAACCAAGTCCCCGTACCCATAATCTCTCGGTTCGTAGAAGTGAAGTAAATCTCCCATTACTTTACTTGGGTTTCTAATCGACCCACCAAAAATAGATTAGTGGCGACTCCTAATTGAAAATTAATTGCATGTTAAAACTTGAACCTAAAGTCGCGGGAATTGGTATGGGCTTGGGAGAGCCCGAGTTAAGTTTAGGCTTAACAATCCATTAGCCAAACCCTAGGTGGTTCACACTCGAAAAAAATTGGTCGCGACAGCTTGGCGACTCCGCTGGGGACTTGAGTTGAAATTCTTAGTGGACTTAGGCCAATTTTCTTTTTTGGAAAAAATGCTTTTGTTTGGCAAAAGGATCCAGTGCGTCCCTAACGTTTAAGGTGTTAAATGTTTTTGCAGATTTGGAGGTATAAGGCGAAGTGATTGCTAACCCTTGCCTTGCAGGATGGAATTAGGGATGTATGGTTTATTTCATTTTTTTGAAGTGTTGTTTGATTTAAATTGATGTGCATGCTTTGCATAAATCACTACACTTTGCACACACAACCCGCCGCGGACTCCGGGCCGCACGGGATCATTTAGGATGGTGTTGAGATGGATACCACTCCGACCGCATGCTTGCGGTACGAGTCGCCCATCTCAATCCCGGTTTCTTTCATGGTGTCAAGAGTACCCACCTCGGTCTGCATGCTCGCGACCCGGGTCGGCTCTTTGACCAAGCCGGAGTCATGAGGACCCGACATAGTCCACAAGCCCGTGGCTAGTCGATCATCCTTGTGGCTCCACTTTGATAAGCCTTATAGAGTAGAAATCGAGCCACTTATCATGCGCATGTCTATGTGATTGCCATTGATTTTCCTTGGTGAAGTAAGTCTTCTATCCCTATACTATGCAATTTACTTTTGGTCCGTCCATGACAATCTAGGTTAGTCATTTGATGTAATTCATTTGTCAATTGAAAATGAAATGAGAAATGCTAGAAAAAAAAAAAACTTTTGAGAATTTGATTTCAATTCATGTTTAGGAAATTTGGTCTTGTTAGGGTGTCTATCTTTATTTTCCTAGTCCATTTTTAGGAAATGCCCTTATTGTAAGAACTTTTCATGAATAATGAAAAAAATGGAAAAATCGATTAGATCATTGTCATGGATTGACTTTCTAATTACACTTCATGCTTACATGTTCCCGTTTATTTGAATTAGGTGAATATGGAACGATCCCACTCACCCATCTGTTCATGATTGAGAGCTAAAATGACAAATAAAAAAGAAGAGCTTATCTCGTCAAGCAAAAGTGCTGCGATTTATCTTTAGTGAGAAATTGCAACTCCAAAAGAGAGCCAAGAAGACCTTTTGAATTTTCTCATTATCCCGAGGTAGTCGAATTTGATGCCATCATGAAGAGGGTAGCGACACATCTAGAGGGAAGAATATCTGACTTGAAGAGTTCATATCACAAGATCAAGGAGGGTGAAGAATTCAAGTACACATGATTCATGGTCTTAAGTAGTTCGATTTCCTCATTTAATTAGGGGCATGCACCTTCCCCTGCATGGGAATTCTTATTGCTTTTTAGGGATTGATTTCAATTTATTCTGTGCTTGAGCATCACATTCCAATAAATGTAATTTGATTGATGGATATCAATAGAATTACAAGTTTTGTTTTGAGGACATGATGGGGTATGCCAAACCAGTCCAATGACGATATCCAACAATAAAAAGAAAATATCATCCAAGGAGAATTCTGATGACTGGGCTTCTTCATGCTTCCTCATCCAAAAAGAATTAAAAAAATCATTTTTAAGCCATTTCCAAAAAAAGCATGCGTTAGATTAGCCTTGTTTAATTTTCTGACTCATTTACTTCATGTTTCAGAGCATTACTTTCTTGACCCGATAAGAAAGCATCTGAAAAAGGCACATCAGGTTGCAATTGGTTCAATTGTTACTCAACAAGTTTCTAAAGAGTTAATGTTGGTCACATCTCGATACTACTTGAAATTTCCATCTTGAAGGGCCAAACAAAGTGTGTTCCATTTCCATGCTTGACGGAATTTTCATTCTCGCCCATTAAATGAGGAGCAAGTTAAAAGAGGATCATCCATCTTTGATGAAAGAGGTACATCTCATCTTTAAACATAAATAATTCTGGAATTGACACTCTATTCTTTTCCTTGCAGATGACGAATTGGGGGCACTACAGATTCTAGTAGTGACATGACTGAGACAAAATCTCAATCCGAGCCAAAATGGTTGTGCAATTTGAGTTTACTTTGAGTTGCATACTATCCTATTCATGCACGTTCTCTTGTGCAGGAGCAAAAGCCAGAATGGAGTATTCATCAAATCAAAAAACGGATTTTCACTTTTGATTGATAGAGACAATCCAAGGACATCCATTGCTAAGACAATCCCTTCGTGGGACAATTCATTGAATGAATGCTGAAAACCATGTTTTGAGTGCAATAAATTATTTGTTTTGAAGTCACAAACACTTTTCATGCTTAAAGTTGCTGGACTCTTTTGAAAAGAGAATTTTCATATTGATTTAGCTCACCAATTTCATGTGGAGATTTGTCAAGATATACAATTTAATGGAGTGACTTCAATGCTTAAGAATGCTGAATGAGACGTATCGGGATGATGAAAGGCAAGCCTTATCCTATACACAGTCCCATACTTATACACTTGATACACTTGTGAGATGAGTGTAGGAAGTTCCATATCCGCAAGGTAAAGAGTTCTCGCAAAAAGGTACGATAACCGAAATGATGAGAGGCAATTCATTTCTCTATCCTAAACACTACAGGTGATCCGTTGCTTAACCCTTTGAGCCCATACACTTATGGATATTCTTTTCAAATTACCCTGTCAAGAACCACCCCACTTTGGGGCAAATTGGAGGGTAAGATAGCACCATAAAGTAAAGTGAATGGATTGAAATTTTCTTGTTTTCACTTGCATCAATTTTCAAGTCGTGCTATTACATTGAATTCATATGGTAATTTAAGTGCCTTAGGATGATGAAGAGCATTTCTTTCTCTATCCTACATACTTATATCCTTTGCATAGCCCACTTGAGCCTGCAATTTCATTTCTTTTAAACCTAGTTGGTGATCATCCTCCCACACTGGGGCAAGGCAAAATGCAGATGTAGACCCTTGAAAGTTCGAGTGTCATTCAAAGTGCAATTGCTTGACGCATGCATTGTGCGCAAGAATTGAATTCAAAATAGAACTAAGGGGCATGAAAAGCAGTGTGCCTAGTAAAAGCAAAGCCAATGCCCATAAATGAAAAAAAAGAGTCAAGATAGATGACTGTCAATTGCTAGAATTAAATCCCAATGGAGTAATACTCAAAGAGCTCAAATGTTGAGTTTTTACAATCAATGGGGCACTTCATGAAGACAATCCCTGATGGTGAAAAAACTGGTGGCAATGCCAAGATGATCACCAACTTTCACCCTTTACACACATATTTTGAGCCTAATGATCATGTCATTTCTCAACCCATGAACCTAGCCTACGTTACGTCCTTTACAAAGTCTCTTCAGATTAGGGCACTTGAATTAACATAGGAGTTCACATGTTTTATGCATCGCTCGAAAAAGTGCGAGCAAGATTATTTCTTTCTCATTTTGCAGGGTTCTTGACTTGTAAACCCGGAGATGATTAAAGAGTTGTTCTTTCAATAGCCTTGACTCAAAGAGTCCCTTTGTTAAGCCGTTGACCGAGCCCTCATTATGGTCCCTGTTAAAGACCTCTCAGATTGGTAAGGTTGTACCGCTTGCGAGAAAACTCGGACCCTTGTTAGTATGATGACAAGTGAGATGGAGTGATTCTCATAAAATAGCATCTAAATGAGAGTGAGTGAAAGTCCTTTTTAACTGAAGGTCTCTCATTTGGTATTCTTAGGAAATCCATGTCATGAGTGAAGATTGTCTTGAATGATAATTCTCTCCAATGGAAATTTGGGTGATGCAATGGTTATTATACATGAACCCCGATTGAGTTGATGAAAACCTCACTGAATTTTGAAATGTGCATTCTAGAGTAGCTTAGATTGTCTATCTCTTTGATGAATGCATATCAGTTTTTGCTCTAAGTCATGTCTGACAGGTAATTCAAGTTCCTTTCAGAATGTTTCATGATATTAGAAGATGAGAAACCTCCATCAGGAGGTGAAAGACCTCTACAAGATATCTAAATATCCCCAAGAATCAGAGATATCATCAGGTAAGTATATCTCTACCATACTCTAAAATACTTGTCATTGTGCGGTATTCTCTCTCAAGTACATCGACACTTGACTTGGTCAAGTTGTCCTTTATATTGACCTGGCGTGCTTTTTATTGTGAGTCATTTTCATTGACTCGGCGTGCTTTTGTAGCCCGATGTCTCTTTCTTGACCTGGCGTGCTTTCGTAGCCCAGAGTCCCTCTTTATCGACCCGGCGTGCTTCAGTAGCCCGGTGTCCTTTATATTGACCTGGCGTGCTTTCGTAGCCCAGAGTCCCTCTTTATCGACTCGGCGTGCTTTTGTAGCCCGATGTCCCTTTATATTGACCTGGCGTGCTGTCATAGCCCAGAGTCCCTTTTGAAAACACCGACACTCGACTGAGTTGTCCCCCAAATATTTTCCTCAGCATTCAATCTGATTAAGGCGACCGAAGAATGGTTCGGGTCCTGGTCAGTTGACCTCTGTTGCAAGGCTGGGCGACCGAAGAATGGTTCGGGTCCTAGCCAAGCAAAACCTCAGTCTAGGTGACCGTAGAATAGAACGGGTCCTAGACAAAACCTATTTCCCTATTCAGGCGACCGTAGAATGGTACGGGTCCTGGAAGGTAAATCCCCGTTTAGGCGACCGTAGAATGGTACGGGTCCTAGACACAACCAAACACTGTCATACTAGGCGACCGTAGAATGGTACGGGTCCTGGGAAAGCAGTTCCTTACAAAAAATTTATGCCCGTCGGGCGACCGTAGAATGGTACGGGTCCTGGGAAAGCATTTCCTTACAAAACATTTCTGCCGCATGGGCGACCGTAGAATGGTACGGGTCCTGGGAAAGCAGTTCCTTATAAAGCATTTCTGCCGTATTGGGCAACCGTAGAATGGTACGGGTCCTGAGAAAGCAGCTCATTTCTGCCATACTGGGCGACCGTAGAATGGTACGGGTCCTGGGAAAGCAGCATCTCCACAAAGTCATGTTACTATTCTAGGCGACTGTAGAATGGTACGAGTTCTGGACATGTAACACCAACTATCTTGAATCACTCTACCCTCCTCGAAGGTAAGTTATTTCAGGTAGGTTCTTTTATCATATGCATTAGTATTTCCATGCATCATATAAATTGCATTAAAAAATGGAATTCATTTTCCGACAAAAAAAATCATCCATTGCATATACATAACCAAAATTTAGGTCTCAAATTATCTTTGAATGCAACCTCTTCGAGCTCACCTTCAAAGAGGGGCAAATGCTGACACCTAAATTTTGGCAATTTAGTTTATTTATTTATTGCATAGGAAATTAAGGGTTAATTTTATTAATTGCATAACATATAGATTTAGGTTGTATTTATTTTGTTATTTGAGTTTTTGCATTTTAATGGACCGGTGGCGGATGAGTTCGAATTAGATGGATCGGGCCCCACGAAGCGAGCAGGTTGGCCCAAGCCCGCGTTTTTAAATAATTAAAAATTATCTCGTGGGAATATAATATTTTAAAAATTTTCCGAGATATGAATCTTTTTTTAGATAGGGCAGATGGTTAAAAAAATATTGCGATTTGGCCTTGAAAGATTTGGATTTAGAAAAAAAATCTCATCTTAATCTTGAATCCTTATCAGTATGGGATGAATTTTATGAAAAAATATTGCGATATTGTAATTTATCTTTGCGAGATTTGGATTTCGAGAAAATATTTATCATAATCTTAAATTTTTATCAATAGTGATCGGTTGGTGAAAATATATCGCGGATGTAGATTTGAAGGGAAATCAAAGGCTTATTTCTTACCCCCTATAAAAGCAACCGTGTACGAGGACATGAGGGGGAGCTTCTTTGGAAAAAAAAATTCAGAAATAAGTGAAGAGAAAGGTCAAGAGAGGTTTTGGCTTCTGCGAGAAAAAGAAAAGAAAAAGGAAAAGTCGAACGTGAGAGAGAGAGAAAGAGAGGGGAGAAAGGTGAAAAGGGCAAAAAGGTGATTTGACCCCTACTATTCATCATCTTCCTCAAGTCCGCGCCCCTCCTCTCGCAACTTCCATCCGCAGGGCTTCCACGGCCGTGCGTCCGCACCGCCACGGGTTCGCTCGCCTCGCCGACGCCACGCCGCCGCGCCGTCCCCGCTCGCCCGTGCCGGCATCCGAGCCCCGACGTCCGTCGCCCGCACGCCGCTCCGTCCGCAACCTCTCGCGACCTTCACCGCGAGCCCCGGTGCTCGGCTCGAGCCGCCCGACGCCCTGCGGCGCCTCCACCGGCCGTGCTCGCATCGCTCAGCCGCATTAATCACCGCCGGACCCCTCGGCCTCCGTCCCCGCACTTGCTCGGAACCCGATCTGCCGCTCCGGTCCACCAAAGCTCGCAGACCGGGCTCGAGCCAAATCTGCCCATCACCGCCCGTCGCTCCACCGCGGCGACGCGACACCAGCAATCGCCGATCGCCTCCTCGCGACGACCCGAACCTTCCGCCTGCACGCAGCAACGCTGCTGCCCGCCTTCGGCGGTGATCCGCTCCAGCCCGTCCGTCCGATGCCCCCGCAGCGCCTCCACCCGTGACGCCTCGTTCCGTCCGACGGCCGTTCTTTGGCTTTGCTCCGAGGTCCCCGACGACGTAAGGCCCGAACCCAGCTCGACGCTTCCCCGCCGACGCCGCTCCCGCCCCCGCTCGTCACTCGCCCGTGATTGCCCAGCAGCTGCTCCGCCTCCGATCGTGACCACCTGTCCTTGGAGACCTACGAGCAAGCCGTGCTCAAGAAGGCGAAAAAGAAAACAGAAAAAGAGGAAAAAAATCAGATTAGGTAGTTTTTCTTTTATTATTTTTATTATTATTTCTTTAATATGCTGTTTTAGTAGAATTGTTCCTAAATATGTGATTGAGATCCAATATGAAATAGTCCTCAAGCTAGGGATTGACAGTCCGATTTTCGCGCCCGAAATCCGACTCGCAATCCCTTATAAAAATCGACAATCCAATCTCAAGCCCGAGATTTGATTCGCGATTTAAAATTAAAATTGGTCTACCCGATCTCATGCGCGAGATACGGTTCGCCAATTTTTGGATATCAATATTATCTTTTATGTGATTTGCTATTGTCAAGTTGGTTGAGTCAAATCTTATTTTCGTAAAAATAAAAAAATCAAAAAAATCTTAATTAGGATTAGGTTTGTTGTCATCTTGCATATTTAGGATTGCAATCTTATTATGAATTTTTAAATAAAAAAATCAAAAAAGAAAGTGCATTCATTTAGGTTGTTAGTTTTTTAATTGCATGTTAATTATGTGTTAGCTTTAATTTCAAAATTAATTAAAAAAACCATAAAAAATCATTGTGCATATTAGATTAGAATTGCATGCTTCATTTTAACTTTAGATCATCTTTTTTAAGATAAATGGCATTTTAGATTTAGATAATGTCTTAGTTTAAATTAGATTTAATATGACTTAATCCCTAGTTTAAATTAGATAGAATCTTAATTTAGCTAGATCATTTGAAATTTCATAAAATTTGTCTTAGGATAAATTAGTTGCAATTTCTAGAATAGATTGCATTTTTTTTTAATAAAAAATGTCACATGCATATGTCATGTAGAATTAGGGCATTCTTTGCACGTCATTGCATGCTAAGATTGCATATTATAGATTTAGATAATTTCTCCTAAATAGATTGCATGCTTATTAGGAAAATAAAAATCATGTGCACGTCATATAGAATTAGTTTCATACAATGCACGTCATTTAGTGATTTTGTTAGGTGCATTTAATTAGAAATTGCCCGTCATTAGATTAATTTAGATTGCATATTTAAATGTTGCATTTCTTTAATTTCGAATCTCATAAAAATACAAAAAATGTTATTTAGAATAAATCATCTCATGCTTAGAATAGATTACATGTTTGGTTATGTCATATTGCTTAGGTCATATAGCTAAGTCATTTTGCTATGTCATATCATTTCATGTTAAATTAGTGGCATGCATTGCATAAAGCATGATTCTCATTAATTAAGTGAAAACAAAACAAAAATTGCGTGTTAATTAGAAACCATATCTAGGGTTGTTGATGTGGATTTTAATTTAACATTGCAGATGCTTACGTTGCTTTGAGGTAAGTTCTGCATCATTTATTCATTTCCTTTATTAAGTGTTAAATTGGTGGTTTGCGTACCTGCATGGTCACCTCACATGTTAAGAAATTAAAATCAATTCAAGCTGCCTGCAGAAAACATTTTTGAAATTAAAAGAATGGTACCGAAAGGGCATTAGAGAACTCTAGTGTAACCAAGTCCCCGTACCCATAATCTCTGGTTCGTAGAAGTGAAGTAAATCTCCCATTACTTTACTTGGGTTTCTAATCGACCCACCAAAAATAGATTAGTGGCGACTCCTAATTGAAAATTAATTGCATGTTAAAACTTGAACCTAAAGTCGCGAATTGGTATGGGCTTGGGAGAGCCCGAGTTAAGTTTAGGCTTAACAATCCATTAGCCAAACCCTAGGTGGTTCACACTCGAAAAAAATTGGTCGCGACAGTATCCATACTAACATGTGCTGATTTTGTGCTGATTTTCGATCCTATAATCAAGGATCGTTTTTGTTCGAGACAACAAGACAACTTCCATCATTTGAGTTGAAGCACTTTGGCTAAATCACATACACATTTTCATGCCTTCTTGCAATAACCTGAGCAATGTCATTAGGAGTATCGGTAATAGAGCTACTAGATGATTAAATAATTACTCAGAAGCCTTTATCACATAATTGTAGGATTCATTGGTTCCCGGTCTTGTCCGGTCCCGTGGAACTGGCAATTTGTTGTTTGAGGGCATATCTCATAGGAAAATTTTTCTTTTACAACAAATATTTATCCAGAGATGATAATTACCAAAGAAGATTTTACTTAAAAGAAACTTCAGAAGTAAAATTGGCAAGGGGCATATCTGTGGGTGTGCATACCAGAGCCCTTTGCTGTATGCAAGAACATTCTATAATGAGGAAATTTTTGTTTTTCAAACATTGTGTTCAAGCTCTTAGTTCCCTTAGTATAAAGTTTTGCAAATTTGGCATTCAATTCATCCGTTTTCTTTTTCAAATACTCCAATTCCTTTTGCAACTTCTTGACCTTTTCTTTGATCTCATTTTCGCCAAGCTTCAAAGCCATGTTTTCTTTTTCAAGACCATCACTCTTTCTGTTCAAAGATTTAAATTTACCCTTCAATCTCTTGTTTCTATCTATCAATAAGAGAATCATTTGATTTCTTCAACAGAGAATTTTCTTACTAACTTCTCAAATTCTACTGCAGGATCATCCAAGGCACCTTGAAGCTCTTCAAAAGTAAAAACAAATGTAGGATCATTTACCTCATTTTCTCAATCGCTTAGAGCCACGAGACATAGATTGGCAACATCTTGATCACTATAGGTATCATCGACCATGCTTTCGCTTCTTGTAGATGTCAATGCCTTTTTTTTTTTTTTTTTTCATTTCACGAATATTTTGTAATTTCTCTGTGCATTCTTCTCCCTTCTATCCGTCTTGTAAAATCGCTCCTTCTTGTCCCTCTTGTCCTTGAAGGTGACACGCCTTGGACATTTGTACCGTAGATGGCCTGACTTTTTGCACTTGTGACATTTGACGTTGTTTCTCCAATTAAGATTTCCTTGTGTGCGCCTTTCATCATTTTTGAAGTTGTTGTTCTCGAGAAAATGCTGGAACTTCCACGTGACCATAGTCATGTCCTTGTCACTACGTTTTGGCTCCGCATCCAAGTTAGTGGATCCAAGAGCAAATGACTAATTGCTCTTTGAATCTTCCTCCAATCGAGCCTTTAACTTGATTTTATGTGTAATAACCTCTCCGAGAAGCTAAGCAAAAGATGCCATAGAGATCATGAACTTCATTAATGGCTGAGACTTTAGTCTCCCAAGCTTCCGGCAAAGCTTTTCAAATCTTTCGGTTTGGCAATTCTTGAGAATATACCTTGCCAAGAGATTTCTATACTATAATTATGTCGGTGAATCAAGTTAATTTATGAAACGATCAACTCTCTCTCATTCATAGTAGAGAGCTCATCCTAATGAGTAAGCATACTGATTTTAAACTTTTCAACTCGATTGGTTCCTTCAAAAGTGACCTCAAGTTTTTCTCATATCTCTTTAGCACTAGAACACGATTGAATGAATTAGCATCCAAAGCACAACACGACATGTTCATTGCCCTAGTGTTTAATTGAACTAGTTTCATGTCATTAGAATTCCATTCATTTTCATTTGGCATAATAGCACAAATGATCCCTGAAATTTGGTCCAATATGCAATGTCATCCTTAAGCTTTTAATTTGTGTATTATAAGCCTGAACTTTGGCCTAATGTGCAATGTTGTCCCTAAAATTTTAATATGTTCAATGCGGTCCTTAAATTATTCATAAATGTTCGATATAGTCCATCAACTATATAAAAATATGTAAAAATTTAAGGACCACATTGAGCATAAACACAAAGTTTAGGAATGACATTAAACAAATTAAAAATTCAAATTCCTCATTGTACATTGTACCAAAGTTCAAGGAACACATTAGACAAAAATTTGGGGACGGCATTGCACATTAGACCAAAGTCCAATAATCATTTGTGTCATTTTCCTTTTTCATTTTAATGCATGATATTTTCACCTTTGGTTCTACTAGGCACATAAGGGCCATTAGTAATGCATCGCCACCACAATTCATAGTCTTATTGATTAAACAAAAATTCTCATATGAGCCTTCAAATAATTATAGTTTGTTCTGAAAAATAAAGGTGTTCAACAATAGATTGACCTTCAGCTAGAAAACTACTAACAACATAAGATGCCATGATATTTAGCTCAAAAAATTCAAATAAACACAAGAAATACTGAGGAAGAATTGATTGAGAACCTGCGGTCATACCAATTTTGGCCCAAATGTAGAATATGCACTACAATATCAAGTATTTACGCACAAATATAAGTTAAGCAATTTGTTAAACAAGTAATCACTATATAATAAAAGGAGTAAGTTAGAAGAATGCTCTGCCGATTTATAGTTTCCCCGAGACCATTGAAGAGTAAGTCCAATCCACTATATCCGTATAAAGGTTGGTTTATGATGGAGCCAACATTCTCTAATAAACATGGTGCACTCTTCTACAAGGCAATGCTCTTACAAGATTTATCTCTCAAATTTTTTATTGCAAAGTGTACACGAGGATTGTACGAGTACCCATAGGGCACATGATTACCCAATACAATGAGTTATCCTATTTTTAGAAAGGAAAAACTAAAAATAGACGTTACTAACACTTCAAACAGCTAAAAATTCGACCATTAAGACTTCTGAATGTTCGGCTAAAAATGACTCGGACACCCCCTGTATGGGATGGACAAACCCAAATTCAAAACTGCAGGAGCTATCTGGAGGTTAACCGCTGGATATCTAGCTGGCCGGATGTCTAGACATTATTTTGGCCAGGTACTCGCCCTTGTGTTTTTCGGTAGGACCTGTCATTTTTACACATTCCAAAATCCTGTAAAATATACTAGAATGCAGAAAATATAAGTCCAAATAATAAATAAAATATTTGAGTGATTTTCATAATAATCAAAATTAAATTATGGTCAACATAGTTCTAGGTCATAACTCTTGAGGATAGTTGAAGTGCAAGGACCATCACCATCCCAAATGGTTTGGTTTGATGCTCAGGGGCAAGTGTCACTTGACTCTCGTGCGGAATATTTCTTTAATGATATGGCAAATTTTTATTTGAGTCCTGAAAATGAAATAGGAAGATTTGATTATTTTGTGGCCGAAGAAGCGACACTAGCATTGGGGCCTGTTTTCAGAAAGCTCGCCAAAGGTATTTGATCGAAATCACAGCTTGTTGCGGCTTTTTAAGCCGTCTTAGTTGAAATCATGGGGTATTTTTAAAGTAATGAAGAAAATCTCTAAATAAGGACTTAAAGTGAGGTTGTGAAAATTATTTCAAGAAAGGCCTGAAGAGATTAAATCAACGTCAAATAAAGACTTGAGCTCATTGGTCCGTCAAGTGTGGGTTGGTTGATGAGCATGCGATATTTCTAGCGGTTAGAAAAGGGGCATTTTTGTAATGGAAATGCAATGGAAATCAACTAGTCGACTCAAGCCTTGGATTCCCTCTGGATATGAGCACGTAGAAGGAACAAGGTGGTAGCCTGGTAGGGGCCACCAGCCCATCAAAATCAACTTTATCATTTTTCTTTCCCGAGCGAAGTTGCAGGAGGCGTGGAGTGAAGTTGCGTGGAGGGAAGTTGGCACGAAAGTGATGAGCTATTCCTGGCACTTTTGACTAGGCAAAAAAGAATGTTAGTGCCCACTTTTTCCTTTTGAACTACCATTCTTCACTAAAGTCCAAACACGGAAATCCTCTTTTGGACTAAATAATCTAAATGAAATATGTTCTTTCACACTTAGACGAAATCTTCCTTATGAACTCTTATCTGAAGCATTCAATGCTTTTAAAAATGACTTGCACTTTAATTTGATGGGGGGAAAAACATCACCAAGCCAATGAATTCCAAAATAACATCCAATGAAAAAGGCCCTACTCGAGCGAAAGATCCTTCACTTCAAAGTAAAATTAAAATAAGTTATTGGCATGCCAATTAATGTTTTAAAGGTGTTCTAGAAATATTTCTCATTTCTTTGAATTTGTACATAAAAAACAACCGCATTACTTCAACTGAGCAAAAAGCTTGATATTTTTTCATGCCCAAAGAAAACTAGTTACACAAGTGACTATATACCCCCTTCCTCTTCCATTGATTCAATTTTATTGGATACTATTTGTCATAAAAAGAGAGCATTATGGACTTAAAATGTTTTATGTGCTAGTAATCTGCATTCAGACTCTCCTGTCTGGACTCAAAAGTGCCATTGCTATCGTGAGGGAACTCATCGTTGGTATGGTCAATAAGCTCAATCATTATGTTTATGAGGCCTCCGGTGCAAGAACATCATCAAAAACCAACAATTTTTGCTGCTAAGGTGAAGGATTTTATCCTTGGCGTGGTCAATGTGCTATAACTCAAAAACCATTAAAAAAAAAAAACGAACGCTTAAATTCCATTCCACGCTAACGAGTTTCGGTCATCAATGACAAAACATACGCTAGAAAAAAAAAACAAAATGAAACCATTAACAAATTTGCAAAATAGAGACCACTAGCAACACGTAGGACTATGACGGCAGCCAATCCAATTTAAAAATATGCAGTGGATGCAACTGAAGTGCATTAATTTGTACGAAAGGAGACATAATGCATCAACAAATCTAACAAAACAAGGAAAAACAATACTTAAAGAACAAAAAATTTCTCCTACCGTTGTCGCCACTCCTATTGATGTGATATTCCACTACATGCCTATACCTTGTCAACATGTTGCTTCAACAAAATGCAATTACTCTCTCTTTGGTGATTGAAGGATTGGCGGCAGCAATTGAATAAAACTAACCTTAATTAAACGTAAGTGGAGATCGAAGTAAATTGCAAACTTGGGAAAAGATGATGGAGAATCTAGGTCCTCGTGTATTATGTGAGTACTTGACTAATGAGAGGTGGGTCTTGCAGAGGAAATCGAAGTAAATTGCAAACTTGAGAAAATATGATGGAGAATCTAGGCCCTCGTGTAATACGTGAGTATTTGACTGACGAGAGGTGGGTCTTGCAGTAAATTGCAAACTTTGGAAAAGATGATGGAGAATCTAGGCCCTCGTGTAATACGTGAATATTTGACTAACGAGAGGTGGGTCTTGCCCGAGCTTTGTTTTCTTTTATCAAATGAAACAAAGACCTGAAGAAGAGGAAGATCATGTGAAGAAACGAAGGAAGAAGTGTTTGCTTTTTCTTTTTTAATGGCTTGTAATTTTTTACTCAAATTTTTCTTGGACAAAAGTACCCTTATTTTGGCAAGTGGAAAAATACAAGCTTGTTGGCCGACAAACATTTAGCCAATCGGTGAGTTCGACTTATCTAAGATTAATTTAGCCACTTTAGGTCATTATTTAAAATAATATTCATTTTAGGCTTCTTTATATATAAAATAACTTTACTCCATGTCCTTATTTAGAATTTTTTTCAAATAATAACTATCAACCCGTTTCTGTAAACAGCAAAAGATAAAAGATAAAAAGATAAAAAAAAAAAAATGTAACGGAAATGAACCACTGGACTCAAGGCCCTGGATTCACTCTAGATATGCGCATTTAGGCCCCCGTTTGGTTGAACTTTCCCAAGGGGCTTTGGGCCTCGAAAGCCCCTTGGGAAAAAATTTTGCGTTTGGCAAAACTTTTGAATGCTCTTTGGTGGAATGTGGGCATTCCACGAGCTGAAAGCCCAATCCGGGGTAGGGCTGCTTTCAGCTTTGGCAATTCGAGAGTTCTTGTTCATTCTTCTTCTTCATTGTCTTCTTCCCCGTTCGGTTCTTCTCTTCCCCCGCTTGAGTCGGCCGAGTTTTGCGGTTGACGGCGCTCAGCCACAAGCGGGCTGCCGGGATGCCTCGCCCGAGGTCGCGCGGCCTCGGGCGAACCTCGGGCGGCGTCGCTGGGTCGCTGAGGCCGCGCGACCTCGACGCTTGGTCGCGCCTCGAGGTCAAGCGACCCAGCGACGCCGACGAGGTCGCGCGGCCTCGGCGGCGTCGCCCGGGTCGCGCAACTCAAGCGGCGTCGCTCGGGTCGCTGGACCTCGAGCGACGCCGCCGTGGCCGCGCAACCTCGGGCGCGACGCCCCTGGTATTTGGACCTCGGGCGACGCCGCCCGTGGCGCGCAACCTCGGGCGACGCCCGGGTCATTTGGACCTCGGCGGCGTCGCCGAGGCCGCGCGACCTCTCGGGCGACGCCCGGGTCGCTGGACCTCGGGCGACGCCCGGGTCGCGCAACTCGGGGCGTCGCCGAGGTCGGGCGCGTCGCCCGAGATCGGCGCCACCTGGGCGTCGCCGAGGCGACCTCAGCGAGCCTGCTCCCCGCCATCGCCACGCCTCCCTCGCCACCACCAGCGCCACCGCCACCAGCCTCACCCCCACGATCACCAGTGCATCTCCTCCTCCCTTTTCTTTTTTTCTTTTTCTTTTTACTTTGAAATAGCTTTGCAAAGCATACACAAAAAATTGATTTCCAAACACCCTTCCCTCCCCAAAATGCTCATTCTCTCAAGGATACTTGGGGAAATGCAAAGCCATTTCCCCAAAGTTGAACCAAACGGGGCCTTAGAAGGAATCAAGTGGTGGGGGCCACCTGCCATCAAAATCAATTTAATCATTTTTTCTATCCAAAGCGAAGTTGCGTCGAGTGAAGCTAGCACGAAAGTGATGAGCAAATACTCCCTTGTTCTTTTGACTAAGCAAAAAGACAGAAAAAAGGGGAAGATATCATGAATACACATGGAACATTCAACTTTAAGGGAAAGCTTTACACTTTTGAAGTGTCATTCTTCCTTAAGGTCCAACCGCAGAAATTTGCTTTTGAATTAAATGCTCTGAATGAGATGTATTCTTTCACACCTGGATGATCTTTCCTATAAACTTTCGTATGAAGTTTCGAATTCTTTTGAAAGTGACTTGCACTTCGAATTGATTGGAAATAACATCACTAACAAAGTGAATTCCAAAAAAGCATCTAATGAAAAGACACTTCCCGAACGAAAGATCCTTCGCTCCGAAGTAATAGAAAATAAGCTATTAACAAATGAATTAATTATTTAAAAGTGTTCTTCTACAAAATTTCTCATTTCTTTGAATTTATACATTAGAACAAATCGCATTATTTTCAACTGAACAAAAAGCTTGATCTATCTCCATGCCCAAGCTATGAAAGGAAAGGGTAATCCTTATGCGTTAAAACAGCTTAAAAATTGCATGACGACCATCGCTTTATGAAATGTGGGGAAAATGGCAAAAGGATGCATGTGCCTCTCTGCATTTGGAGTGTGAATGTATCAAATTCCTCTTCCACTTGTTGATCATACTATTGTTTAATTATATATTGTGATGAAGATGTATCACCAACTCTCTTAATTTATCAACATGTGATGCCATGATATTTAGCTCTAAAAATTCAAATAAACAGGATAATTTTTAGCCCAAATATAAAATATACTCCATAGAATGAAGTATTAACGCACAAATATAAGTCAAGCAATTTATTATATATGTTACATGAATATAAATAAAAAGGAGTAGCAATAGAGGAACCATTTTATAGTGGTCTGATCCAAATGGGTGCCAGCTCTATTTATAGAGATTGTTCGAGAATTATACCTAATCAACTTCAGCCATTGAATTTAAGTCGGTTGCAGTCAGTTGTGCACAAGGTTTGACGTTTTGCCCGCTTTAAAATGGAAGTGAAATTTACAAGACTTTTTTTTTGGTCGGAAAATTTACAAAACTTTACATACTAGCAAATGGACGTCTAACCCAGTTGAAGTCATACTTAATGACGTTTTGCAGCGTCATGTTCTTAGTTATCATAAAGTATTGCAAACGTTTGTAAACTGTCGTAAATAAAATAAAATCAAATAAAATCAAACTTGCGACATTAAGTTATTGATTCCAATCGAATATTGTAGACCTTTGGCTACCGAAACGTAGGGCTAAAGTTGACGGTGGGGGTCTTGGAGAAAAGTAAGTGCAACTGGAACGGGCACATTGGATGTGATCTTGGAACTAGAACTATATATGCCAACATTATGTTTGATTGAATCGCTTGGCTTTTAGATCCACGAAGGAACATGGGAGATGTCAAAACCAAATTGTAGAAATAAATCAATGATTGAAGAAAAGCAATTTTTCTCTTTGGAGATGTCAAGACCAAATTGAAGGGAATGTGGGCTGGAAGGTGGTTACTAGTGTGGCTTGCGAAATAATTTCTTCAGGACTAAGACTTTTTAAGCACGTGCAAGTGGACAAATTGTGACCATGTAGGTTCTGCTAACTTTGTTTAATTGATAATCTTTGTTTTGATATCTTTCATCATTTTGTTGATTGAGAATTTCTGGTGCCTAAATATGGTGAGAGATAACCTGGATGTATTTTAGTGTCTATTACACATTCGCAGAATAATTTCCTATCTTCTTTCCCCATGAGAAATTGGTGTAATTTGACAATCATAGGCTGAAGAGTTACACTCACATTGTCTCTCATTTTTCTGCCTTGAGTAATGATGGAACAACTTTCATGCTCTAGCAATTGAAGTTTTTATTTGCAACTTGAACTTCTACTATTATGTCCTCACTAATTTTGGAGCTTGAACCTAATAGCCTCCTCCTCCTCCTTTTTTTTTTTTTTTAATATCATAACTTCCAACATGTATCCGAATATGCATTTTTGTTCAATTTGATATAATCCTTGAGAATAAGTAATATATGGCCTATCTTGTGGATAGACTTCAAGTCACAGGGCATAAGGTTTTTCATTATATAGTTGGAGTGTAAAGGTCATTCCAGATTAAAAATCCAAGTTGCTTTTGCAATCTATCTAGAGTAACACATACTTCAATGAAATTCATGGACCACTTTCAATTCACATTCAACAAAGATTAGAACACATGATGCCACCACAGATCTCATATCACCTTTTTCATTTTATAATGACAAGAAATTAATTGATTAGTATCCGATCGATTAATCTAGAGGTGCATCAATCATCACTCACAAATTTACCATATAGCCACAGCGAACTATCTTTTTAACAAGATCAACACTTTATTATCAATATAAGAAAAAGAAAAATGAAGGACTGAATAAATAGAAGCCATTTCCCTGTAGCTAAATAAATCAGTCAGAAAATTGGCCTTTAATTAGGGTAGTTTGTTATTATGGTTATAGAAATTTATTCTATGTTGAATAGTCAAATTTATTAACAATTAATTTAGCAATAAATCCAACATTAACCAAAGGCATGTGGCGAAGACACATCTAACTAATGTGACAAATGTGATCTTCCACGAAGAAAAGTTTAATGTGCATATTGTCAACACTTCATGTGCGTGAAGAGCACTCCTATGCTAAAGTGTCGGCTCATCCTTGAGCACTTTTATTAAAATATTCTTTGTTGACCCACATCGAAAGGAAGTCATGCACTTGAGAATCAACATAAATAGAGAAGATCAAATGGTGAACAGACCGCCACTCAGAGAGTACCAAATCTTAGGCAACTCATTCCTTATTGTTAACCATTTCTGTTTCCTGATTCTAATGGCTTCTTCTTCTTCTTCTTCTTCCAAGCGCAGAAGGAGCTATGATGTCTTTCTGAGTTTTAGAGGCACGGACGTCCGCAACTATTTCCTCGGTCATCTCTACACAGCTCTTGTTCAAAGTGGAATAAACACTTACATGGACAGTGAAGATCTAAACAAGGGAGAACAAATATCACCCGCACTCATGGAGGCAATCGAGGAATCGCAAATTGCAATCGTTGTTTTCTCCAAGGACTATGCCTCATCACCGTGGTGTTTGGAGGAGGTGGCGAAAATCATGGAGTGCAAGGAGCAAAGAGGCCTCATGGTCTTTCCGGTGTTTTACAAAGTGGAACCTAGAGAAGTGAGAGGGCAGAGACAGGGTTATGCTTATGCAGAAGCTATGGTCAAACATGAGGTCAAGTTTGGGAAGGATTCAGATAAAGTAAAGCGATGGAAGAAAGCTCTTCTTGATGCTGGGAGCTTGTCTGGATGGCATTTTATCGACGGGTACGTGAAATCACTTCTACTGCTTCAAATAGTGTAATTCTTTTGATATTTGATCTTCTTTAAGGTTTGGGATCCTCTAAAGTTCGGCGTAATCTATCCCGACTCTCTCTCTAATTTGCCTCGTCTCTCTCTCTCTCGCATTAGACACAGCACAGCACAGAAAACACTTGCACAGAACACGAAACAGAGTACCATGGGCAACCCGTTCGTCCTCTCCGACCCCCTGCCGATTCTCGACACGCCGCCGTCCGATTGCTTACGTCCCAACGCCGCCCCAGCCGCACCACCTCAGCCCGTCTCTGTCTCTTCGTGTCTAGGGGCTTTAGGCTACGAATCTAGGCTTGCGACCCCAGATCTGGGACTTCAAGCCCAGATCAGCGCTAGCCTCGAGCAGTGGTCACCTGAGACTCTCCTGTTTACCGTGACAGAGGGACAAGAACACGGAAAGAGGGCGCACCAACTGCGCTAGGACAGGCGATGGTGGCGGGGACATGGCAGCGGGGGGAACAGATGAGGGCGGCCACGGGGCAGTGGCAAATGCGGAGGAGTGGAGAGAGAGGGATGGGGGAAATTTGGGTTTGAGTTTTGAGCCTAGGCATTTTCTTATTTTTCAAGTAAAATTTAACAAAAAAATTCTAGAAACTATAAAAGAAAATTGAAAAAACTTGAAACTTTGAATTCACAAATTGAGTTATTGGTTAGACGAAAAGGTGCACAATATTCAAATATAATAAGTTTCTTCGATATCAAAAACTGTCACAATACATTAAAACCACGTGTACTAATCTATATTCTATGTCTACCGGATAAAGTTCAAGCCAGGTTTAAGAGAAAGTTTCCTTCTATGCTCACCAACATGGGAGGTAACATTGCTCTGTCATTGCCACATGGATAGTTGTGTCATACGACCCGTATTCGGTCAATTTTCATTTTAGTGATTTGTCCTTTATCTTGAAATACATTTTTAACAAATATATGTTTGTTTACAAAAAATCATGATTGTAAAGTTATCAACTTAATTTGAAAGTTTAAATTCTAATAATTTGAAATTCGAAAAAATAACACAAAAATAAAATATCTTGAAATAAACATTTTAACTAGCATAAATTATCGAATGTAATTCATGATCAAACAAATATCCATTTGGTTTAAAGTATGAGAAATTATAAGTTATTAAATCAATGACATAGATAATGCAAGTTATTGTCATTATAAAGCATGGTATTAGTCTGTATATAATTATGTAAATAATATGTCTAAACCATAGATAAGCTACTCCTAACTGAAAATACAGATCATTTCATAATGTGATCTAACTTCATATGGTATTAGCTTACACTTGGCAATCTGAAATAGGGCATCACTCATGAAAGACTCATGCGAGTGGCACCCTCATGCTTAGACCAATTTTAAGAATTCTGTAGTTCTAGATAACAGACTATATCCTCTCAAGAAAAAGATTAACTTAAAAATCTATAGAAGTATATCTTCGTGGACTTCGGCTTTCCAATTCGGGCGGGAAGTTTGGGCTCCCATGTTCCACTCCCGTTACTGTTAGTTGGGGGGTCTTCTGTATAGCTGGCATGCCTCTGCTTCTTGTTGAGGTTTTGAGCTATCGGTCTCTCACGGACGCAGATCCAGACTAAAATCACTTAGAGAGTAAGAATTGTAGAGAAAGCTTTCTCTACTGATTTCGCCTCCCCTTTCAACTGAAGAGGGATCAGCTATATACATACAAAAGCTGGTGCCTGTGGGATGTTGCCAGCTCACTTCAACATTTACAAGTGGACAAGAACAAAAATGAACTGCCTACGCCTGTACATATAAGACATTATACCCCGTCTAACTCATGCAGATTATCCTTTCTAATCCTTTCTCTTCTTCTGAGAAAATTAGTTTTTCACGTCGTGTCCTGCTGAGTGCTGACGTAGTATCACTCCATCTGAAAGCTGGCCCTGGGTCTTTTCTTCTAAATTGGGCGTGATTATTTCATTCCCTTTTCTCTTCAAGTCGCTGATCTTGGGTTTGGGAGATGGTCCAGACTTCAAAAAATCAGTCCTGAAATATAAGCTCTGTTCTCTAAGCCAGAAACTTAGTAGGCAGATCGATTACTTTCTCTCATTTTCTCTCTTGGACTTCTTTTTATTTTAAGCTCATATAACCCTTGAGAATGATGATGAAAATTCTTCCATCACCACGCAGATGATACTTTTGTTGGTTGCGTATTGCATGCTCTAGGACAGCATTAAAGAATTCGATTTCAGTAGCTTTAGTGATAAAAATAGTATGTCCGACCGCATTTTTATGATTCTCTTGGTCCTGTTTCGTTCGGTAAGTTGTTGAATTTCCCAGATCTGTTAGAAATGCTCTATTTCCTTTCATCATCCAGTTCCGTTCATCGTGCTGGTGACTATCACTGTAGCATATCTGGGACCATATCCCAAGCAGCTTCAAGCATATTATCCCCAACGGATGAAGTTCAATAACAAGGTGTGGATAGCCTCTGTCAGTCTTGTTTGCGTCTGCAAACCCTGCTTCTGCAAGTGGGAGTCCAGTTTCCGCTGTGCTGTGTCAAGTTTCTAGCTTAGTCGTCCTTGTCCTTCCCAATTGAGATAAGGATTTAGAATAGAGTTACTCTAAAGAAGTGTCCCTCGAGTCTATTAAATTTCTTTCTTAACATCAAATCTCCAGGTAGTAGAGCTTTAATCATGGCGAGACTACGTACCTACTTTCCATTATTTAAGGAACTCTTCTCGGTTTTGTTTGCAAAATTTTAACTCAATTTTCTAGAATCTTTATGTGTGAAGGAGGATCTTCTAGGAACCATTCAGGTTGCTGGAAATCTTTTTATTAACTCTACCTCTCGAATCTGCATGGATTTTAGTACCCTTCCCTTCATAACCGTGTGTTTTGCAAAATTTTAACTCAATTTTCTAGAATCTTTATGTGTGAAGGAGGATCTTTTAGGAACCATTCAGGTTGCTGGAAATCTTTTTATTAACTCTACCTCTCGAATCTGCATGGATATTAGTACCCTTCCCTTCATAACCGTGATCATTGGAATCGATCAGTAAACATTAAAACTTAATATTTCCACCGCTTCATTGGCTTGGTTGGTACCGTTGTGGCCTCTGTCGGTGAGGTGGGAACCTAGTCTCGATCTGGATTTACTGCGGCCTATCCTCCAATGAGGGCGGCTCCATGGAGGAACTCCTTGTTTACCATGGGGCTCCAACCGACTTCTATCCCCCCAAATCATCTCCACAAATTTTTCTTCCCCAGAGAGGTTGGAAACTCAGGAGATTTATGGTGTAAGCTCCAGCTCCCAGTTAAGCTTGTTAAGGACATGCCCAATTCCAAACGAACATGAAGCAGGATCTTTTAGGAACCATTCAGGTTGCTGGAAATCTTTTTCTGAAGTCTACCTAGCAACTCTGCATGGATTTTAGTACCGTTCCCTTGATGACTGATATCATTGGAATCAATCAGTGGACATTAAAACTAAACATTTTCAGATTTTTCATCTTAGAGGTTTTTATCATCAAATTCAATGTCAAAATCTTTAGACTAGGATTATAATTCCTAGGAATATTTCCTCGTGTTTACTTCTATTACCATCTGATACAAATTTTTCAAGATCATCATTTTCAATATCTTGTCCCCTTGACTTTATTGGAGGCTTATGCTCTTCGTAATTGTGCTTTGGGTATTTGACCTAGTAGTAACACTTGCCTGATGTTTCACCTAATAGACCAATAATCATTTCTGAATCAAATTATACTTTGTGAGTGCGTTTGTTTGCCAAACATATCATCTTCTATCCGATTTTCATCTTCAGGGATTTCTCCTTTAACTTCGGACTTGATAAATAGATGCATGTGAACTTCAACTGTCTTTTCAACCGACCAGTTCACTCTTTCGGCGAGTCTTTCACAGTATTCATACCCACAGTCATTCAACCAATGATACCAAGGCTTTTTTCCTTTTCCTCTATGATTCTAAAATGAGAAATAAGAACTCTAAATCTTTTGCATAGACTCTAGGTCTTTTGCTCTCGTTCTCTTACCTATTTGGACATTTCTTTCTCGGATGCCTCTCTTGCTTGCATACCCGAAATTTTTTTTCTTTCTGCTGTAGTATTTATCGGCACGACAAGACAGAGAGAAGCAGTAAGACATTTTTATCTGGAGGAATATGTACTATGTCAAGTTTGTAATAACTATTCCGTTCTTTTAAGATGAGAAGCCTAGTTTGGTTAGCTTCTTCCAGATTCAGATTCAGGAATCTTTCAACATATTCAGAGTCAGTTCTCATTACAAATTTGTTGGGGTTAGGAAGATGTAAAAAAAAAATTTAATACAATTTTTCATAGCAAGTACTTCCTTTTCATGGCTCACCCCGTACATTTTGATAAAGTCTTGCTGGTTTTCGTTTTTAGTTTTTTGTACTGCTTCCCAGTATGCTTTTCATGCGTCAATCTCCAAGACCATGTCATCTGAATCAGAAGCTAACAATGAAGGTCGCAAATGCTTTACCCTTTCTTTTACCTTTCTTACTGCTTGAGTGTCTTCATTGTCCCAAAACCGAGATGTAGTACTTGGAGCTTTCTTGGTAGCCTACTAAGATATTTTAAAATTGTCTAGCATAGTTAGCAGATCTATAGTATCTCTGGACTTTCTATCTTTTAGTTTGTCAGGAAAGTTTATTATATCTCGCAAATGTAGGTTTGTAACATTAGCTTTCTCTTTTTCCCTACTTTAATATATTTTACCTTCAGCCAGATAGAATCATTCCTTCTTTCCTAAAGACATTTGTCAGCAGTTATAAGACATTCATTGGATCCCTTCAGTTTTGCTAAAGACTATCACATCGTCTACATAACAATACAAAATTTGCGAAGATACTTGACGGCATCATTCATTTTGCGCTGAAAAATTCCTAGGGCAGAATGGCATAACTAACCATTTGGGAAGATTACCCAGCTAGTGCTAAACCAATTATATGGATGCCAATTTAATCCTAAATTTTTCAATTTTGCTCATTTATTCCTAAACCTTTGGGCGAAATTCTAATATAGTCTCTTTGGTCAATTTTTGTCGGAATCACTAATGTGGCAGCATGCCATGTGGGAATTGCAATGACCACTTTCGTATTGAATTTAGAAACATTTCAGGCTATTTAAGATTTATTCTGTATGAGATCTCCTGCCTTAGCTATCCTACAGTCATAATCTTTTGTTAGTTTGTTGATCTGACGATAGTCTGTAACAATTCACGCTTTTCCTCACACCTGCACTGCATGGTTGATAACCATAAAGGTTGGGCTAGAGTGCGGACTAAATTCCTCTGCCATCTCCATAGAGCATGTTATATATTTTGCTTAAATGATGGTACTTGGATCTTTTTTAACTGAAGTCTGGCTTTTACACCATTTGACTCCATATTGTGTGGATATTCACAGAAGTTATTCTTCAGTTTTAGCAGGAAATTATTCCATTTTATTCCGGACAGTTGGATAGTTCGAATTTTTCCTTGCTCTAGGCAGAACAATTCTTTACAGTAGAAGATAGCATTTGGAAATGAAGATTTTTCGAAGCCAAATAACTTATGTTCCCATACATGCTGTGCTTACGCCCTTAATGCTTGCTCACATGGAGAATCTCCACAAATCTGATTGTTTGACAGAATAAACTTCAAATTTGCGTCTTAACCGAGGATTTTGAAGAGTTTTGATTGTCATGCCTGCCATAGTATTTGTAGTGTTGTCTTGCATAAAAGATTAATTTTCCTTTTGTCCCCTTAGAATGCATTACCCAGTATGACATTCTCATCTAATGTCTGGAAAGCAAAGATCCTTCTAACGATAAACGTTCCTTCACCAATAAAGAAAGGAACATCGATTGCTTCCAAAGTTATCATATTCAGTTTCCAACTGCCATTCTTAATGTAATAGGCTCTGTTAATGGTCTCCACCATTCATCTGGCGATGCTTTGGGTCTTGCACAATTAGTACAAGCTCCAATGTCTATTAGTATGTCTAATGAGTTTGGATAACACCACAACCACAGAAGTGCTTAATAATCATTTGTAAATACCATTTGGGAGGGTTCAATCATATTTGTCTATGGCTATAGACCATTGCCTTGCTATATTTTCCAAAAGATTGGACAACTCCAGCTATATCTAGGATGTGGATTTTCTCTCCTTCAGAGTGCATTACCATCTGAACAATATCCTCTCTTGACTTTGTATCCTCTTCTTCATAGATAGGCATATTAATTTGTTTGTATCCTATGAGCCTTTTTTCTAGAGTTCCCGAGTTTGCAGATCTTTGAGATGCAACCACTTCCCGATTGACTGCTTGTACAGTATCCTGTGGAACGGTAAGAGGTTCGAAAATCCTTAATTTCCTACCAAAGAGTGTAGACAGTCCTCCTAACATAAAGTTATTCTTGCTCCACTCTATTGGACCCGAGATCCACTAATTGCTCTCGATGCTCCAATAGGTTCCACCATAGTTGAAATCCCAAGCCATCTTACATCTAGGGGATTAATATTTCACCTAGAGGAATTGTCTATAATCGTGTGAAACTCTTCAAACAATTATGCTATCTAACTTCCTTTTTCTAGGATTTGTGGTATTAACGAATCTGTAAATTATCCTGGTGTGGTACACCAAACATTTGACCTGCGGGTTCATCCTATCCATAATTAAAGAATTAATTCTCAATGTTAATGAATTCCCAAACAAAGATCATTGAGAGCCACCAAATAATTTGGATGGGCTTGGAAGCAGCCTGGTTATTGTGCTAGTTTGGCTACTATTCCTGATATCAACTGATCTCTAAAATCTGTCCATCTTTGATCCAATACAGTTGCAATGACAAGACTATCAACAGGAAGATGAAATAGTGGCACTAGTCCTATTTGGATTAACACTATTTGTATATAACTGAAAGTAACTCTTGTTCTTTCTTTCGTTTCTCTCATCTTTTGGAGATTTAGCATAGGTATATCTAAGGTTTAAGTTCGGTATACGACACTTGCGCCATTGACTATGATTGTGAGACATCTATGGCCTATTTAAAGTTATATATGAATAATCAAATAAACTGCCCTAACATCTACTTTGAGCAACCTCCACTGCAAATTTGATCCTGACGGATAATCTTTATCGGAAAGTTTCTTCTAATACCTTGACTCTTAGGACACTATATGATCACACGCGTTCATCATTGGTAACTGTCCACTCCACTAATTTGAGTCTTCTCCGTCTATCCCATTTTCTGAGTAAACATAATAGATAGATTTAACGCAGAGTCTAAATTTTTGAGTTCCTGCCCATTTATAGATTTATAAGCAGGTTCAATTGTCATATGCAATAAAAACTCTGCGAAGATTTTATTTTTATGGATATTTTATGGACAACTGCCATGGGTCGGCAATTCTTTGGCCACTGAACAACCCGTGTGGCACCTAGTGAGCGTAATTCATGAGGCCATCCTTCATTCAATTGTTGTAGAGAACAATATTGCGAACAACTTCCTTCTATGAGATCATTCTACACCCAGCTTAGCTCGAGCGTCCAGTCCATCGAGCGGAATAACAAATCACTTTAGGCTCGATAGCTGGTTTCAGCTTGCTATGGCCTCATTGGAAGAATGGCATCAGCTCATGACAAATTTGTGCATGGGAGGTCAACCCTGCCTTTAGAGCTCTTGAGTATTATAATCTATCTATCCTAAAACTTCTAGCACCAACTGTCATAATACCACTTCCACGGACCAATTGTATTCATCCCTTCAGTATCCTCACTCTTCACTCGATAACCCTAAGCTCCACTAACAAGGGTTTACGAATGGGAGAATCACGGACCGTGACATTCTCCCCCACACTCCCTCACTCAATTCCGCAACGCCCTCATTATAGGCTGTTTTGTCACTCTCTTGTGTTTCCTTAACCATCAAAGCCACTCCCTCGGACTTACACATATGGCAATGCTCACTTGACAGAACAAGCCACTCCACTCTATTGGTTGCTTCCCCCGATCAAAGCTGTTCGTGAATCTCCAATCACTTGTGCTCCCCAACAAGTGTGGCACCCCTAACCAATTGCGCTCCTTTGGCATCACCTTCTTTCGCCTATTGAGCTCCTCTTGATCTTTGCAAGCCAAAGAAGGGTACTTCCCTCATTGGAAACACAATAATAGACCTCCTCTTAAGATTCACCAATCGCTCTAGGAATGTTATCCCCATTCAGTAAACAATTTGGTTCCTTTCTATGCCCTCATTGCCATTCTAGAAGCTAGACGAGAGCTGCACATTGTCCAAGCCCTCCCCAGCAATCACTCTCTGCCCTCATACGACTGGGAAGACCATAAGCTTTATCTAAATCGCCCACCTATTGGAGGGATCCCTCTGCTCTAATATCATTTGTCACGAGTCAATAGTTCTTTAGCTGCATAACAACCCGTGTAGTGCCTGGTAAGTGGAATTTACCAGGCTAGCCTTTGTTCAATTATTATTCCACATAATAATACAGCGAATAGCTTCCTTATACTAGATCCTTCCATGCACAGCTTAGCTCGAGCTTTTAGTTTACCAAGCGAGATAGCGGATCACTTTAGGCTCAACAACTAATTTCAGTCTACCATGACCTCATTGAGAGAGCAACATCAACTCTTGACCAGTTTGTGCATGGGAGGCCAATCTCACCTTTATAGCTCCTAAGTGATATAATCTATCTACCCTAGAGCTTCTAGCACTAACCATTCTGACACTACTCCTATGAACCAGTTGAATGCATCTCCCCTATATTCTCACTCTTCACTCGATAACCCCAAGCTCCACTTACAAAGGTTCACCAATATGGGAGAATCATGGATCGTGACACAAGCATGAGCCTTGTGGGCTTTTTAATCCATAAATCAGACAACAGTTACAAGCAATCACGGGTTTTACCCAAAGGACAACGAGGTTGTCTTCCATGTTTCCTTTAAAAGCCTCAATTGTCTTTTGGTGTATAACATTAGCCTTTTTCTTTGGAAATCTAGATTACATTTCAGATTTATAAAGCCTATAGTTTTCCCTTGGTACACTTTTTTCATATCAAAGGAACTTTCTTCTTTTCAAGCCTTTAGGAAATTGTCTTGCGCTTTCGAGTTCTTGGTTAATGTTACTGCTATATTTACCCAGGACATATTCAATCTGAGAGCAACAACTCTTGTTCGAGTAGGGAAATTTTATAGTTGTTTCCTTTGCCTAAAGTTCAGTACACACTTTCCTCATCACATACTTTTTTGCCTGGATTCGCCCACCCGGACTTTCTACTAGCTTTTCTTCTTGGAAAGGCAAGTCGTAAGCCTTCTTATGACCTCTGGCCATGGTTCAGAAAGTTTGTCAAAGAAAGTCTTTGGTACAAACAATAGAGCAACTATATCCAAATTATAGAAGTATCGTTGAAATTCACAGGTATAGGCGTAAAAATAGCTCATATCACAGGTCTAGAATATCATCAGAGCATTTATAAACTACTCTCTCTCCATAATTTCCTTACAAAGCAAGGAACCGCATGAGCTCTTGTCTGTTTTATACCTTGAGATAAGAAGAATTTCCCAAACTTCTGAGCGTTACCTACAAGAGTGGCTTCACATTCTTCCCATGTTACTTGGACTATATCCACCTGCACTTGTTATCATACGAATGATTGTGAGCCATTCATCCTTCCTTTCAAGCACATGTTTTTCAGTGTCCAGCTTAAGAAAAGGACCAAGACCTACCCACCCCGCTTGTGGGCACACTGGCTTTTGCCTTTCCCCCTCTAATTAAGGAAGGGGGGGAGGTTCAAGTCCCGGCGTGCGCATTGCGTGCCTTACCTACGACGTCGTGGGAGGTGGGTCCCTGCGGCGCCGCCCTGGGTTTTCGTCACTGGCTGCCGACTGTACGGCGGTTCCTGAGTCACCAAAAAAAAACAAAAAAAGACCAAGACCTAACTTTAGGCCTTAATTAATATCCTTTGAACAGATTATAATTTTGTTCTATGTCCATAATCCCATAATCAGGCTTTTATAAAGTCTTTTTTCTTGTTAACATATTCTATCATCAATTGAGCTTGTTCAGCCAATTAATCATTGCCAAAGATGTTGGGCTAACTTACTAGTATCATTATCATTAAGGTTAGCTGCTCATTCTGCAGGATCTAAAATGAATGGTGTTACCTTTCTTGCTACATTTTTTGGACTTCAAGGACTTGCTCTGAAGCTTGTCCGTCAGTATTCAATATATTAGTCTCTGTTTCAATTGCATCAAGCCTTTCATTGACCAATAAAGAAACCTATCTTGCAAAAGCTTTTTTCCATTCTTTTGTATCTACAGTCATTTTCTTGAGCAAGAAATCTCCTCAAGAGAGTATATACTTCATTATGTAAGCCATTAAGCATAGGAGAAGATAAGTGTAGTATCCTATCAGCCTGTTTTATTTAGTAGAAATGCTTATATAATTTTTTTTTAGAAGAAATAATGAAAAGCTAGGCTTTTTTTTCTTTAAAGAAGAGACAGGCCAGATGGAATTCTGTAAATAATTGAAGCTGTAAAGAGCAAAAAGGTAATAACAAGATAGATTTATACAGGAACAAACAGTAGGCCGTGTTTGTCCAAACGGCCAAAGAACATGTCTTTATTTGTCTGCTTTCAGAAGTGGGCTTAAAATCGTCCCAAAGGGTAAAGTACTTAATTTTCATTTGAATTTATTCCAATGGTAATGCTAATTTAGACTTCACGTTGGTAATTTTTGTAACAGATATTGCTTTGCAAAGGAATATACCAGATAAATGGGGAGGCATTTGGACAATTAAAGTAAAGACAACAATTTCAATGACATTTTTAAAGAGATCAAGATAATTCCGATCATCATTTACTTTCAGTAATCCAATAATTAATTTGAATTAATAATAATTCCAAAAATATTAATATACACCATTCAAAATAACATGAAAAATGTAGTCTTACACCCGCAGAAACGGGCATCTTGTTGGTTGAATATATTTGTCCATTCTTCTCCAATTATATTGCGGGCTAGTTATTTACTCAGCAATTCTCTTTATATATTTATTCATTTTTTTGGACTGCTTTAAAAGCATTTCCAACTGATTTTCCCTTGTCAGATACGAAGCCGGACTGATACAAGATATTATACTGGAGATCTCAACTCAACTAGATCGGACGCCATTAGATGTAGCCACATATCCGGTTGGGATCGATTCCCGAGTACTAGAGCTTAAAACAATATTAAATCTACAATCCAAGGATGATGTTCTTATGGTAGGATTATGGGGACAAGGAGGTGTAGGGAAGACAACCCTTGCTAAAGCTATTTACAATGCTATTTTTAAAGAGTTTCAAGTATCTAGTTTCTTGGAACGTGTTAGAGAAAATTCTAAAAATTCCAATGATTTGGTTCCTTTGCAAATAAAATTGCTATCAGAGCTAACACCAAGGAAGAAAATAACGGTCTTCAATGTTGGTGGAGGAAGTCGGTTGATTCAAGAGAGACTTTGTAATAAGAAAGTTCTTATTATTCTTGATGATGTGGATGACGAGCGCCAGTTAAATGCTTTAGCCAGAGATCATGAGTGGTTTGCTAAAGGAAGTAGGATAATTATCACGACAAGAGATAAACATCTGCTAACTTATCATGGGGTAGATCATATCTATGAAGTTAAAACTCTTGAGGATGGTGAAGCTCTTGAACTTTTTAGAAGGCATGCTTTTCGAAGAAACCAGAAAATAGAAATAAAGAGTAGTCTTGTTGATAGTGTTTTACATTATGCCAAAGGCCTTCCTTTGCCTCTTGAGGTGTTGGGTTCTTTCTTGTGTGGTAGAGGAGAACATGAATGGAAAAGTACCCTGCAAAAACTTACTAAAAGCACTAACAAAAAAATCAACGATGTGCTAAAGGTAAGTTATGATGGATTAGAGGACAACGAAAAGGAGATTTTTCTCGACATTGCATGTTTCTTCAAAGGGCAGACGACAGAGTACATAAAGAAAGTTCTTGACGGTTGTGATTTTGATACAACCATTGGGGTACAAATTCTCATTGAGCGCTCCTTGATTAGTGAAGAGAAAGGATATTTGCATATGCATGACTTAATACAGGTGATGGGCATCGATATTGTTAAAGAAGAAAGCCGTGATGATCCTAACCAACGCAGTAGGTTATGGCTTCATGATGATGTTTTTTATGTTCTATCAGGAGATGTGGTAAGACTTTTCAATGTATAAGAATTCATATTCTATTCTTATCTTTGACTTTGTTTACTATAGTTAAAAAGAAACCTAACTATATTTGAATAAATATACAGGGAACATCTTCAATAAAAGCCATAGTTTTGGAGCTACCAAAGCCAAAAGAGACATATATATGTCCTAATGCTTTCACAAACATGAGAAAGTTGAGGTTGCTCATCCTTCGTAATGTAGATACTTCTTCCCAAGGTCCCATTCATCTCCCTAATGAGTTAAGGTGGTTGGAATGGACTAATTGTTCCATGATTCCAGAATTTGGCTATGGTCCAAATAAGTTAGTTGGACCTGATATGCAGAATGGCAAGATCAAGCAAGTGCCGGGACAATTTAAGGTGCATATTTACTTGGTCCTTTTTACATTACTTATTCCTGATATTTGTTAGTGTCTTGAGGAAAACATCTATAATTACTATATTCTTTTTACATATTAAAGCATCAAATGTAGGCTGTCATTCTAGTACGTAGAACCAAGGCAGTTAAAATCTTCCGTCTGTAACTAGTCTGCCTTATTAATGACAGCTTGTTGATTATAGTTGAAATACATATAGGTAAAGTTTCATTTTTTATCCTTGTACTTTTAACTTCTTTCCTAATCATGTCCATGTGTCTTTAATTATCTATCCGAGTCATTCTATTTACACAAATTGTTTAATCAAGTCTCACCGGCATCAAATCTGGTCAAATTCAGTTGACGTGGCTGTCAAAAGACGTCGGAATATAACGTGGATTGAATATTACCTACATGTTCACCCCTCGTAAATAGTGAATGTAGGTAGATGCCATAACCCGTTTGACTAACATCTGCTTTAAGCTAATTCTATGACGGCTAACCTATGTGCGATATTTAATCCACATTATATTGCAGAATTAGTTTAATCGCCACATCAACTAGATTTAGCTTGATTTGGTACCAGAGAGTTTTGATTAGACAATTTGTGTATGTAGAAGGACTTGATTAGAAAAATTAAAAATATGGGGACTTGACTAAAAAGGTAGTGAAAGTACATGGATAAAAAGTAGAAGTTTTCTACGCGCGCGCGCCCACACACACACGGGCACGCACCCACGCATGCACGCACGTACCCACCCACCCATACGCACGCACGCACGCACGCACAGATATATATAAACAAAAAGAGTGAGCTCAAACCACCATGACTTTGAGCTGAAAATTGAAACAGAAACTTCTTACACACACACGGGCAGGCAGGCAGGCAGGCAGGCACGCACGCACACGCACAACACACACACACAGATATATATATATAAACAAAAAGAGTGAGCTCAAACCACCATGACTTTGAGCTGAAAATTGAAACAGAAACTTCTTTGTGTGTAACTTAATGTTCAAACATAGAATGTGCTTAAGCTATATAGTTATATGAGAAGACCTTTTATTTAACGCTTTTATATATGTAATAGTCCCACATAGAAAGAGGGAGGTGGGGGTTTTGAATCTCCATCTTTTCAAGAGGGTTGGGGTGGGGACTTTAGTTTTAGGTGTGGGTTTCGGCTCCCACGCGCTGCAAAGAGTTAGGGTAAAAGTCTGAGAGTGACTTACGAGCTAGAGCGGGACAAATAAAAAAGAAGAAGAAGATATATGTAATAGTCCCAAGATCATTAAAGACCCTTCCCATGGGAGAATTGAGAAGCCACGTATTCATTACTCTTTGGATGGTAATAAATAAATCTACTTGTTAAGTTTCAAGTAGTGTACTAGATAAATTATTAGAATGTCAAAATGAAATTTAACAAATTCTTCGAGAATCAACAATTTTATCGGGGTGACTGAGCTTGACAAAGGCCTTTTTTTTCTTACATGCTAAACCTAAGAAGTTGTTATCCATCTCATGTTAGAAAATTACCAAGAAAAAATGTTTTATTCATAATTAATTACAAAAAGAACCTTGGGAGAAAAGTCATCGTTCAGTTTTGATTACTTAAACCCAATTCTTGAGAAGTAGCAGCATCGCTATATACTGTAGATTTCTAGCGTTTCGTGCGTAAAAAACACAATACTATTTCATGCTAGTAATTTCTTAAGAGCATAGGTAAATTTCAAAATCATTGGTAACTAAGTTTTGATCGGCAACTTATTTGGCTGGAAATTAGTAAGTTGCCAATAGTGTTATGGCAGAATCAACGGATATTTAGCCTATAAACGTTCTAGAAGTTACCAATAGTTTTGTCGAAGTACCGACAGTTATTTGATTATTTTAAATTACCAACTATTTTTGTAAATAATCATTATTACTTTCGTAGCTTCCAACGTATTAAAGTTACTGATATTATAGAAAATTACCATATCGCATTTGAGTCTATATATCAACTTTTATTTCATTTTATAAATATTACCAATTGGTTCAAGAACTTACCAACTTTTAATTGCTAAAATTATCATCATGTTAAAGTTACTAACTTTTAAAGAAAATTACCAATATTAATTTTAGTGATATACCAACTCTTCATGGGTTAAGTTACTGTCACGCCCCGATCCTCGGGCACGCACACATCCTTCTCATTTGGTCGATTTTATAATGCGATATCCCAGGACTAGTATCGCCGACCCTTTTATTTATTAAGCACATGCGGAAGCGCTTAAAATCCCCAGAACAATAAAACGATGGGATAGAAAACGGGGCCATATTTTTCATATTGAAATTTATAACCAAACTTTTATACAAAACACAAATCACTTCATAACTATTCACATCAAAATGAATTCTCAAAAGAAGATAGACTCTCAGCCCATCCAGGCCATACTCAAGGCCCCTCTCAGGATTATCTTCTTCTTCCAAAATCCTTCTACTCAAGGTTTCACCTCCGAGTTCTCCTTCTTAGATTCCTCCTCAGCTCCTCAACGGGGTCCCGAAATGGTTTTCCCAAACGGGATGAGACTACGTCTCAGCGAGTTCTACCCCACTAAGCCCGATTAGTAAACTATTATACTAAAGGCTGCCTAAACACGCATAGGTCAGAAGGCATACCTTAGCATCAGATCCCACCTGCAAGTCAGTACAATTTACAATAGACACTCAAGCAATCATATCACCGATCGAAGCATCGATCAAATCGACCTAGTCGATTACAAGCCAACAAGACCACTCACGGTCATTCCCAATCAATCAACCAATTCACAACATCATATCAAAACAATGATCAATCGACCTAGTCGATTACAAGTCAATCCGACCATTCCCTGGTCACCTCCCTTATTCAGTCTCAAAATCTTACTCACTGCTTCACGAGCATATACTACCAAATCTTGGCAACAAATTACAGTCCCGAAGGACACGACCTACCTTTAGGTAGCAAATTACGGCCCAATGGGCACGACCTTTAATAGGTAGCGGATTACGGCCTTATCAGGCGCGACCGACTCCAAATTCGGTGGCAAATTACGGCCTTAACAGGCGCGACCTTTAATAGGTGGCAGATTACGGCCTTAACAGGCGCGACCCATATCGGGTGGCAAATTACGGCCTCAACAGGCGCGACCGACTCCAAATTCGGTGGCAAATTACGGCCTTAACAGGCGCGACCGACTCCAAATTCGGTGGCAAATTACGGCCTTAACAGGCGCGACCGACTCCAAATTCGGTGGCAAATTACGGCCTTAACAGGCGCGACCGACTCCAAATTCGGTGGCAAATTACGGCCTTAACTGGCATAGCCATACTTCGGCGGCTTCTGAGGTTCAACTCACAACCTCTCATAGTCAAATTCTAATTGAATACCGACATTGATCAATCAAATCAATCTTGGGATGAATCCCCACATACTCATCAACTCACTCAATTTTCACACGATATTAACATACCTGATAGATCTTAGCCAAGAGTATATTCAATTTACTCTCACAAACTTCTCCACTTACAAATGCTGAATAAACATACTTGGCCATTCACCAATCAATAATTCAATCTCAATCAATTCCAATCAATTTAGGGTAAATCCCCAAAATATCACAATTTATTTAATTCCACGCAACGTGGAGCTCAAATAAATAAACGGACTACGCCACGAAGATCAGCACGAGATTTCGGTCGTCGGCCATCAAAATCTTAATTTCCGAAAAATAATTAATTAATAAATATTAAAAATTCAATTTAGCTCAAAATAAAGCCTGATTAAATAAACGGACTTCACCACGGTCATCAGCACAATATTCCGGTTCCAGGCCATCTCAGTTGAATTTTCGGAAAATAAATAAATAATTTAATGAAATTCCGAAATTTAATAATTAAATACTAAAAATCCACTGAGGCCCGAAAGAGCCTAATTGGAGCCCACTAAGGGTCGGGAAAAATTCCGAGGCACTTCTAATAATTAGTAGACCACGTCTACTTGCTAATTGCGCAATCAATTTATCTAAATCACATCACAATTGACTAATAATTGCTAATTTATTCTAATCTAACAACCTAAACATAATTAATTAAATCTAAACCAACATTAAGCATAATTAGCCAACTAATCCTGGATTAGTGAGATTACTCACCAAATCGCGCGCAAATCGGATCAATCCGACGGCGGCGACGCGAGGAACGATACTTCCCAAAGCAACTCGCGGATCCGGGGCCGGGAAACGGCCCAAAACGGGCCCGAACCAGCTGGAAACCCATTTCGTGGGTTTCTGCCCTTGGCTGGTCGGAGCAGATCCGGCGGCCAAAACGGCGAGGGAAGGCCGGCGGAGAGCAAGGGGAACGCCAGGGAAGTCCGGCGGGGCTGGGCGGTGGCCAGAGGTGGCCGGACGGTGGCTGGTCGGTGCGGAACAGGGGCGAAACAGGGCTGATTCGTGCGGCCTGGGCGTGCGCGGACGGCGGGACGACGGCGAGCGCAGGCGGCGCACGGGCGGCGAGCGGCGCGCGCACGAGCGCGAGCGCGGGCGCGGGCGTGCGAGCGGCGGTGCGGCGGCTCTCGGCGAGCTGCGATCGTCGGCTCTTCTTCTGCTCCTGGTTCGCTCGCTCGGACGTGCGGAGGAAGGAAGAAGAAGAAGAATACGGTCACGTGGGGAGGAGGAAAGAGAAGAGAGAGGAGAGAGAAGAAGAGATAAGAGAGAGAGAAGAGATAAGAGGATTTGACTGGTCAAAAGAAAAAGGAAGAGAGAGAGAGAAGAGAAGCCAATTTCAATTTGGCAAGGGGCATTCGGCGGTGGGGAGGGCTGCGCACGAAGGGGAGGGGGAGAGAGAGAGAGAAAAAGAGAAAAGGAAAAGGGAAAGAAAATAATACTTTAATAAGAAAACCCAATTTTCTTATTTCTAGTATTTTCCTTTTCTCATTCCCTTTTATTTTCTTTCGGGTCTTCGATTTTTCCTCCGATAATTTCTTTTTGAAATTTCGGACTCTGCAATAAATTGATAGACGATGAGACGGTCCTAAAAATGAATTGTGACACGTCCGAATATTCGATTCCCGAAACCAAATCATGGTTAAAATCGACCAGGACGTGATTTTAGTCAATCCAACCAATTAGGTAGCTTTTAGGGATTTTTACCATGGATATATCCCTTAATAGCTTCACCCAATAGGTTAGTTAACTCGTGAGTGATCGGCTCAGAGAAAAAGGGACCATAGCACGTCGACGAAATGCACATTTCATTTTATCGAAACGGGGTCGAATTTCGGGATGTCACGATTACCATTTTGTTTTAATTATTAACTCTTATTTGATTAAGTTACCCACGTTTATCTAATTGTTTCTAAATCACTTATTGTTTTAATAGTGTACCAATATTTATTTGTTAATGTTTTCAGCATGTTCAAATTAGGAACTCTTACAAAATAATTGCCGATGTTTATTTGAGTCCATTTACTAATTTTCATTGATTACAAATGTGGGTATACTAACAAAATAGTTGATACTTTGAAACTATCAAGTACAAGTCGGTAAGTGAAACTTAAATTCCATAAATAAACAAAAGTAAATTAGTGTAATGGTGTCAGCCAATTTCAAAAGAATTGGCAATTCTGTAAGAATAACAACGTTAATATGTTAGTAAGCTCTCCAAAATAAGTGAACTATTAAAATGGTGAGTAGTTTTGAAACAATCTAATAGACGTTGGTAACTAACACAAATAAGAGTCGATAATTTCGAGTATGAGTACCTTTTCTAGTTGGTAAGTTGCTACAAAAATTGGTAAATTATTGAAACTTCCAAAACAATCAAATATACGTTGGTAACTAACTCAAATATATGTTGGCAGTTTCATGTAAGAGATCATAATTAGCTACGCAAATAAATATTGGTAAATTATTGGTTTAGTTGGTAATTTTGGAAGTTGTTTGAAATTTACTATAAGAGTTACTAACTTTAATGCTTTGGTAATTTCAACAAATAAATGCCTGTGAAATATAGGAACGACTTTGATTTCCAAAAATAATCTAATAAATGTTGGTAAGTGGATTCATATAACATACGGTAATTTTCTAGAAGAGATTTTAACTTAAACTAGTTAGTAAGCTGGCAAATAAACATTGCTACATTATAAAAAGATTTGATAATTTCAAAACAATAAAAAATGGTAGTGACTCAAATAAAAGTCAGTAATTTCCTATAAGAGGTAATAAAAACTTTAACCAACAAATGATGGCAAAGTATTGGAATGATCAAGTAAACACCAGGAAAACGACTCAAACAAGAGTTGGTAATTTCGTATAAGAAATACTTAAATTTAGCATGTCAATAAGCTCCACAAATGAGTGCTGGTAAATAATTATGACTATTGGTAATTTCAAAACAATCAAATAAATGTTGGTAAATTACCCAAATAAGAGTTAGGGCTAGTTTGGTAAAACCAGAAAGACTAAAACTTTTGTACTGAGTGAATACTGAAAATGAAAAATACAATGTTGTTTGATAATAGATTAACTTCTTACCAAATATTAAATAGTGAACATTATTGGTAGATTTTGACAATATAATTGGTAAGATTTTAATTTCCATTGAATATCTTTTGCATTTAACCAACTAAGTTAGCCCTTTTTTTGCTAATCACATTAAGTGATTTTTAACTCAAAGCAATGAATAATAGGTAGAGTTTATCAAACGCACTTGATGAAATTAACTATCGAAAAGTTTAATCTTGAGCAATTAATATGGTTATCAAATGCCCCAAACTAAACGTAGATGATAATTTAACTTGTGAAAAGTTGGTAAACCACAAAATCAAAGTTGGTAGTTTTCTATATGAGTTAATAACTTTAACAAGTTGGCAACTTTAAAAATATATGTTGCTAATTGTTAGAGTAATTAAAAATTTAAAACAAAATCAGTTAAAAGTTAGTAAATCGGCTCAAATAAGAGTCATAATATATAAATAAATAGGTTAAGCTCGTGCAAGGTTGACCTACGTGGCATGCTCACACATGAGCCTTGCTAATTAATTCGGTTTTTATGGTTACTTTAGCAAATCTCTATTCCGCATGTCTAATTGTTACACGTATTTCGATAATAATTGATATAACTTTCTATTCTATTGCATAATTCTCCAATAGAGTAATGCAAATTTTGGTAATAAATGTTTGAAAATAATTTTCTTATTGTATACAGATTCTATTTTAAAAAATGTATATTATTATATGTTTAAATTTGATTGTTCATGATGAGGTCTGAAAAGAATCTGACCCACCTCATATTTGACTTACATTTAACAAACAATAATAAATGAAAAGATCAAATTCATATTTGGCTCATATTTTACAAATAAATCATTGAATTCATAATTGAGAAATAATCGCAAGGCCCAGGATGTTAAATGTGGATCATCCATCCAAACTCCTTGTGGGGTTTATGTTGGGTAAAAACTGATTGCCCAATTTTATTGATACCGGGGATGAGTCTACCATGACCACTTTCTTGGCCCATTCACTTCGGCCATTCCATGGCCTTCCGGTCAATGATCCCGAGGCCCACTTTCGGTCCATCTAGTATCTGTTAGTTAATCCTAACTACAACCCATGGCCTATTACATGTTGTTGGACCTAAGAAAGAAAAGTGCCCTTTAGAAACGAAAATCCATCCGAGAATCTTGGCTCGTCGGATTTATTCATAGGCGGGTCATACTAAACCAAAAGAAATGGGCAACTGGTCCATCCGATTAGAACGCATGAGGAAGACAATACTTACAGATACTAAAGTTTCTAATGGTGAAAATTATTCATTGTAATTCATCAATTAGTGCTTTTCATTTTAATGGGGGCTTTTGCACATAAAATCTATCCAAGAAGATACATGTTTTTGGGCTTTGGTCAGATTCCATTAAGAGAGACCCAAATCAACGTGTTACTCATTTTTCCTGGCCATGTACGGTGGGTAAAGGTTATCGCCTAAGGGCATCCAAGTGATGGACGAATCCTTCGGTGCACGAAGTTGTTAGGAGTAGTATTCATTGATATAATGTGTCAAAAACCAAAGTCTTACTCAGTTTTTCCAATAATGTACACTATTTTCTGTTTGGATTTAATATCATCACACGTAGATTTTTCGCGTCAAATCTATCATTCTCAAAATCAAATAAATCTTGTAGTCGTCTGCTACGTGCTTTGACAGATTTGCATTACGAAGGGTCAGTTTGGGCTAGAGGTATCAACTTGAGATTTTTGTGAGGTAGAAATTAGTCTAACGTAAGTATATCATAGGGGACTAGTTTAGGATCTTTGAAGGATTTAACCCTCTCTGTCAATCAGAGGATAAACCTGCTATTTCCTTATAAGCTCTAGCAAAGAATTTCATTGATGTGTATAGTTATTTTGTTATAATCTTCTACACATGTTTTATCCCTCTTCGAAAAGTCTTGTCAATATCAACATTTATAATATTAAATATAGTCTTATCCATGCGATGCACATGCATCTTACTAGTTTTCTGTATAAGTCAATATCATTATCTTATCGGTAAGGTACGTAATGAAATGGTCTGTAATTTAAACTATGTAGTAACTTAAAAGTATTGGTTACTTACCAAAGCATTACTATTAAATAAGTTTTCAATCAAATTTTTGTTAGCAACAGAATTTGACAATGAATAATGTCTTTCAACTTTTACCAGCACGGAACGGTGTTCCAATTTTACACAATGGGATAACAAAATCGTCCTCATGTAATTTGTTTAGGAAAACTATAAGAACCATTTATTTGCCTCTGGACAAATAGAAATAATTACTTATTCATAATTTTGAATTAAATACTTATCTCAGATTTTTTTTTTCATTCGGAATGTCTACCCAAGTTGGTTTCTTTGTTCTTGCAGGACTTCATAAAACTAAAGTTCATTAACTTCAGTGAATGCCAATCACTGGTTTGTATGCCGGACCTCAATTGTACTCCAAATCTTGAGATATTGGATCTTTATAAGTGTAAAAACTTGGAGCATGCCCACGAATCGGTTTCATATCACAACAAGTTACAGTTTTGAATTTAGGTGAGTGCTCAAAACTCCATCATCTCCCTGATGTGCTCCATTCCAAGAATCTTCAACTTTCAATCTTAATGGTTGCTCAAAGTTGCAAAGACTCCCTGATTTTTCGGATAAAATGAAAGGCTTGCAAGGACTTACTTTACAAGGGACTTCGATTGAGGGACTTCCTGCATCCATAGAAAATCTTATCTCTTTGGGGAAATGAATTTATCTGACTGCAAGAAATTGACAGTCCTTCCGTCTAGCATTTACAGATTGCCAAAACTTGAATTCCTGAGGCTTCATGGCTGCTCAAAACTAGTCAAGTTTCCAAAGAGGGAGGGGGATTCGAGTGATCCCCATATGAAAATGGGATTTCCTAAGTTGAGGTTGCTAAGACTTGACCAATGCAATTTATCAGAAGTAGAATTTCTGGAGAATCCTTCCTGTTTTCCCTCCTTAAATTATTTGTTTTTGGAAGGAAACAATTTGAATAACCTTCCTACATGCAAGCAACAATATAAGTTGCCCCATTTACCTGTTTCGTATTGTCAAAGAATACAAGAGATCCTCGATATTCCAGGGCAATTTCAACGTCAATGGGCACTTGGCTGCGAATCTCTGAGTGAAAAGCCCTCATACCTACGCGACTCTGACCATATTGACTTTTTTTCAAGTCATGGACGGCTCCGTCGAGAGTTTTGGTATTCTAGTTTTTTGAATTATAAGGTTAGACTCTCCCTCTCTCTTTGATTGTTATGAGACTGCATACATGTTGGCTGCACTGTGTTTTGCATACTGTGAAAGGCCGAAAATCTGGGCTAATTAATAAAAAGCAAACATTTTGAAAGTGATTCTGCATGTAAATGTAGTGGAGGTGGCTATAAGGCAATGCAAATGATATTCTCTCTATCTATAAATCTCTAGCTGCCTATGTCATTACAAGGAACGCCCAATGAAGAACTTCAACAATATATGTTCATCTAATTACAAAATCTTAAACAATACATATCCTGTGTCCACCAATTAAGTACAAAAAATCTTTGTAATACTATTGCTAACTATGGCTAAACTATAAGACCGCCCACTTAACTCATTGAAACTCCTATTTTTAGGTGCCAATTTCGAAAAAAAAAAAAAAACTATCTAACAGTGTGCATTATGACAGATGTTTTATCATTCATATGGTCACCAAGAACTTTTTATGCCTGGAGGAGAGATGCCAGAATGGTTGCTCCCTAATAATGAGGGTCAAATTTCTTTCATGGCTTCAAAGGACATATTTGAAAAATTCTTAGGATTAGCTTTTTGTGTTGTAGCCCGAGCAAAATGTGGACAAAAGGATGGCCGCGTAAGTATTTGGCCAGCCATTAATGGTCAACGTAGTTGGGGTATGGGAAGGACTTTCCAACATGATTTCAATCATGTGTGGCTTAAGTGTTACGAACCAAGGCTACTATGGGACCAAGTCTCGTTTGGTCCAAATGGCTGGAATTGTTTCATAGCAACCATTAGAACATGCGATAATGTAATTGTGAAAAAATGTGGATTCCGATTAATATGCAAGCCATCAGAAAATGATTTGGAGATTTTTCTTCAACATAATCGGTCTCTGGATCCAGCTTTACTGTACGAGGTTCGACATGAAGATAATCAGATGAGCACAGTGGAAGAAAGTTCAAGTGAAATAGAAGATTTACTAGATAATAAAACAAGTAGAGAGGAAAATAATTCAAGTGAATTAATACTCGAAGGATCCAACGTGCCTGACTTCCCAATCCAGGTCTCTCTCTCCCCTCTCTCCTCTCTCCCACCAACCCTCCCCCCCCCCTTCCCCCCGAGGGCTGCTCTCTTTGTGCATGGTTGCGTCTGTGTGTGGGTGAGAGAAACACAAAGTCTATGTTTAGTGCTTTGTGTGTTTTTATAATGCAAAAACTGAAAAATGCTAGATAACGTAAGCACCCTATATGTAAGATAACGTAAGCAAGGATCAATGCATCTAATTATTATAGAACACTAGCTTAGGTTGAGTTACAAGGAGTATCCTCAAATCAAGCTTTTCTACCCAAACTTAATTATAAACTTGGGTTCTTCTAACTATTTACTCATTTAACAGAACTATCGTTTTTCCTATTATCGTGATTTCCAAAATGTTGTCCCTAGAGGAGAGATGCTAGAGGAGTTTGTGCCTGTTGAAGATGGTACTATATCGTTCATGGCTTCACAAGACTTGTATGACAAGTTCCTGGGATTGGCTCTATGTGTTGTTTTCAGTGTAGAAGATGGAAAAAAGGAAATATCTTTCGACATTGTCCCACATGTTAATGGCGAAAGGCGGAATGTGCTATCGGGAACTCTTGGTTCATTTGATTCGGATCATATGTGGATTCGATATCTCATACCAAGTATGTTGTGGGGATTGTTGGAGGGAGGAGTTGATTTTGATCAATTTGAGGAGAGTTATCTACGATTTAGCCTTAGAATTGGAGTATCGGGTGGAACCGTGAAAAAGTTGGGCTATCTGCTAAGGTTCAGACAACTAGAGGATGATTTGAAGGTTGTGCTTGAAGACACTCAATTTGTGGATCCAGCTGCACTCTGTGAGGATCTTGATAGATCAAGAGATTTAATGGAATTCTTTAAGAAATGTCACCTTCCTATATAGAACCTGGAATGGACAGAAAGTGAATCGGAATCCATTGAAAGTGAAGAAGAATGAATGGGAACAGGCAAGTGTAGTAGTGTTGGCTTGCAGTTCTTAAGAAAGCAATCATTAAGCTAGCAAAACATATTAGGGGCAGCATATGTTTCCTTTTACCCTGGGACATGTATGGGGAAATCCTATTATTAGAATTGTGTTGAAGTAACATATGGCTTTCAATTCAGTCTCTCGTGAGATTAAAAGATCTGTGAATGGAGAGAGGATGACTTGACACACAAGACGCTTGATTCATAAGAAAAGCATCATTTCTGGCTCAGGTATCTCGACATGGGGTGGGAGGTAAGTGAGGTTTTGCAAAAAGATTCCAGTTATTTTCACGTTAGCCTCAGACCATCCCATAGAATTGTGAAGAATTGGGGAATCCGTCTGATATGCAAGCAACAAGAGAGTGATTTGAGGGTTGTGATCTCACAGAATTAGCCAATAGAACCAGCTTTAGTCCATGACGGCAGTCTTGGATCAAGAGGTTCAAAGGATATTGCTCTTCACTGGGAACATGGTCTAAGCAAATGGATCTAGAGGGAGGTGGTGAGACTAGTACAAAGGAGAGCATGATGCATGAAGAAAGCAAAATAGAGGAGGTAACAGAGGAAGGGCAATCATGAAAGCTTCTTATTAAATGAAGAATCAAGAAAGGAGCTAGATGGAGGCACACGATATAAATAGTCGGATAATATTCTTTCTCTGAAAATAGAGTGAATAGCAAAAATGAAGAAAGAGAGTAGAAACTCGGATCAGTGCTTTCTTCTTGTCTTCACTGTCTGATTCACATGAACGCCGTAGGGTCCAAGTCGTTGCGCATCCATTGAGGATACATAGGAATGCATGGTTAATCTAAAATAGACGCAAGGGAAGATCATTTTGTTGGGTAGTTTGATCACGACTTCTGAGGGATGGCAACTACTTCCTTCTAATTGTCATGGGGTGTTCCACGTAAGCACTTTATTTTGCTGGAACTGTAATGGTAAGTATTTGCTTTATGCCTTCTTCATTTGATTTAAAAGTGAAAGTGACGTTCCAAACTTTTTTTTCCCTTTTTTTTTTGGGTGATTTTATGAGTATATTTACTAAACTCAAGTTGGGAACCGAATTTCCTTTGTGATATCTCAATCATAAGACACTCTTACGGCAATGAATTACTACTGCAGTTCTCAAAGAGCAAATTCATTGCAAAGTGTTTATTTTTCATGTTTCCTTGTCAATTTGAATCGTAATTTCATTGATAAATGTCATATTCTACTCAACATGATTACTTACATATCATTTACTGATTTTATAATGTGTTTTGACGAGTCTAGTTGCGATCCCTTATAAGTGTTTGTGAAGATAGAAAAACAAACACTCACAGCCGTGTCATACACCAATCTCTTTAGTGATTGATGATTGATAGAGTCCCGTGGACTGCTTTGTTCAATCCAAAATGAGAAATGATTAAGTGACAATTTTTAATCTACTATAAAAATGACAATTTGTTCTTAACCACAAAATACCAAAGCCCGTCTGAACTTTAATGTTTTCATTAGGCGCCACGCCTGGACCTGTCTTATGCTCAGAGGAGCATGTGAGATTTTAGTTAATGTGGCTTTAGTTTTCAATGAAGATTGGACAATCTTTCATTTAATCGCTCGAGCGTTTGCTTCTCTTGCCATTTTAGATTATTAAAGTGCTATAGATTTATTAGCTGAATTGCAATTTTAAGTGGACTCGATTTGATTTTGAACGATTTGATTGGGTCCGGAAGTCAGCTTTTCCATTGGCATGATCGAGTTATTAATGATAACATGCGTCCGTGGCTATTGCAGGATCAGTTGGGAGATGTTCTGCATTGGATTCGGCAGGTAGTGGTGCTTGTGTGTGGATTGTTGTGGGGTGCAATGCCTTTGGTTGGAGGCATATGGATTGTTCTGTGAGTTGATTGCTTTTCGCGTTCATGCACCTTTTTAACCTTCCCCTGTTTCTGTGCTAGGAAAGCTTGAAACTCTTGTAGAGGACTAGGCATCCCCAAGGATAAAAGAATGAAGGAAATCGTCCTTGAATTTGGATGATGGCTTGGTCGTGGAGTGAGAGTTTAGAGCTGCCAAAGCCGTTGACATCTGCGTGAACGAGATTATTCCCTACCACCAGTGCTTGTCCCTTCTCTCTTTCGTCCAAAGGAACCCCAACTCTGTGACGTCCTCCAGGTGTTTGTGAATTTTCCCAACTGTATCCATTGTGTAGTTCGCGGATTTAAATGTTTTGACTACTAGTCTTGTGAAATTATATTCTCTTTTCTTTTAGTTATTTTTCTATTATGTTGATGCCCTGGTCAATCTAGATGGATGACTTTATTCCATTTTCACTACTTGCAGACTTGTCCTGGATGAGAATTGTTCCCATTGTGTTTGGGACGCAAGTCTAGTAAGGACTTAAGTTCTTCACAGGTTTAAAATTACCAAGTATGGATGGAAAGTTGAAGTTCACTCTTAAAAAATACTTAAGTGAAAGAATCTAATCGAGCCTAACAAATCGCAAGAGAGGCACGCAGCATGGGGGAAGTTTCCATTTGTATTTGGAAATTTGTCAAGTTCCTGTGATGTACCATTTGAGAAGGTAATCTTGTTCGTTTTGATTTTTTTTCCCTCACTGCGCATTGCTAGAAACTTCCACCCCATGCATAAGCGGGTGTGATTATGATTTTATGGATTTGCTATAGTGGGATGTTCGTGAGTGGGTCACTACATGGATACTATACTTCTTGAAAGAGAGATGCTATGTTGATTTATCCAAAGCCAAGAGTGTTCTGTCTCTTTCTGGGTACCCTAATAGTTGCATGCAGATATCCTTGAATTGGCTTTTTGTGTTGCTTTTGAATTGGAGGAGGGAATTGAGGCTATCGTTTCATTTGAGTTTTGAGTATGGTGAACTATATTTGAAGTAACTACAATACAAGCACTTTCTCTTCATTACAGTTTGATCCCTTGTGGTTTAACTATTTTCCACACTGTTCATTTGATGAACCGGATGAGATGCTAGAGACAGAGTGAAGTCTCTTCCAGGTTTCATTTGAAGTATCAAAGCAACAATGAGAAAGTGTTTGGGTTTCGCCTTATATGCAAGCAAATAGAGGATGGTCTAAGGGTTCTATGCCAACATGAATTGCCCCTTAAGAAGTGCCTCAAGCCTCTAAAGATACTCTTAGTAATCAGAGACATTCTTGAATCATGGCACAAATGTCCACCTCTAGATTGCGGCCAAGTTTGAATATTAGACATAATGCTTACTGTAATTTGTTGCATTTGCTAAATGTTTCCTTGCACAATTTCAACAATCTCTGCACTTGTGCCGTTTCTTGGTGGGAGTGACCCTTTTGTCCATCTTCTATTGAATTTCTAATGGAATTCTCCTATGTGACGACCACAATGGCTGTCACATCAAGCAACTTCATCTGGGTTTGTCGCGAAAGATGGATGGATGGGACATTTGTTGATTTGGCTGGTGCTAATGCTAAATTTGGAAATTTAATTGTGAGGGATTACTTTGCAAATGTCCAAAAGTATACATAAACCATGTATGTTATTTAGCAGTCACGAATTTGAAACTTTTTGCAGCTGAATTTAGGTTTAGGCAGTTGGGAATTATTCAAATGCTCATATATAAAGGGATATTAAAAAAAGTTATGTAGGTCTTGTTTTTTGGCCTCATTGGAAGTACTGTTTGAGTCACTATGATCTTGTGCTTTAGAACTTGCTTCATTTTTATTGCTTTTTGCACTTCACTCTTGGGGATCCTATAATTTCCTCTAGATTGCTTATTGCGTCACAAAACAAAGTATCAATGTCAAAACACAAGCAGACTGAACATTCTAGCTCTTTCCTCTCACTTTCTTATGTGTCTATCATCTCTTTCAGTTTCCCCATATTATGCTAGTCAAAGTGCTTATAATGCAAGATCATAGGAGTAATCCAATTTGATGTGCAGGTGAGCTTTTCCAAGTTTGTCAAATGTATCCTTGAGTATTTTTTTTAACCAAATTAATGCAGCACGCTTTAATTTTACTCTTTTGCAAAGCTTTTGGATGTTCTGTCTTCATGGAAGTTTAAGCAAATATGAGCTTGACAAGTTCCATATATTTTATCCCAGAATTATCAATTGTGTGAAATCTCTCTTCTTTTCTATAAATTCATGATGTGTATAGCTTCGAACACGCTATGTCAATTGAAGTACCTTTCTATTATTTCAAAATGGTATTCCATGGTGCATCCAAATCAGTGCCCTTCTATTTGCCGTTCTCGTCTTGTTTCTGTTTTCGAGACAAGAGTGTGGGATTACTTGTGCAAGAGGATATTCTATGAAGGATAGGAAGAAAGAGCTTGAAAGTAAAAAAGGCATCTATAACAAAGTTGATTCCTTCAATTGCATTTGCAAGTTTCATTCGTGGGTAGAAGACACCCATCAAGAAGTTCGAGCATCTTGCATATTTATTCTAATTTGTCTAATTATCTTAGTTGGCATGCCATCCTAGTGTTGGCACGTGCAACTTAAATTGAGAAAGGTTAAGGGCTATGACCGGCAAAAAGGGTGCATTCTCAGGTTCTCGAAGTAAATGTGTTTTGTAGGAAGTGGTTGGTTGAGCCTGTGCAGGGTCTGTTTCTCTATCTCTGGATGAGTAGTTAATGGGGGGCGTGCTCAAATCTGTATTTGCTTGGTTCTACATTTGCAACAAATGTTGCTACTTCATTTCACTCTTAATAATTACGTCTTCTTGTTTCCCAAATAAAGGTAAATGTTTGATTACCTGATTTTCGCCAGAAAAAGATAATTTGTGCAGAATACATCCCTAATTCAGTTAAGCGTGAGCCTGCCATCAGCAAAATTCAAGAATTGCCGGATTCAATTAGGAGTCTGGTTTTTCTCATAATTCTGTTTATGAATGACTGCAAGGAACTTTTAAGTTCTTCTTAGCAGCATTCACAGGTTGCGAGCTCTTAGGTATATTTATGCATATGGTTGCTCAAAGCTTTGTAAGTTTCTGCACCATAAGGAGAATGATTCAGTCGATTCGGATTGTGCTATCGGATTGCCGAATCTAATTCATCTGGATCTAAGCAATCACAGTATGTTAGAAGTGGATTTTCTCATGGATGTTACCTATTTTTCCACCTTGTTCTCCTCGTCCCTAGCAGGTAATGCTATTACTACTTTGCCTGCAAGCATCAGTAATTTGACTAGTTGGATATTCTTGATTGGTCGAATTGTGAGCAGTTGCTGCAGAAGTTCCCCCACTTCTACGGTTATTGTAGAGATCAACTAAATTGTGTTGAAATTATGTTGAGGACCTGGTCGGTTCCATAACTGAGAGAACTATTTGGGAGACTTAATTGATTGGCATACACTTGTTTAAGTACGTATAAATAGAGCAATGATACGTATGCAGAAGGAGTAAGCCCGCTTCTCCGTCTGAATGACGTGGCCTGTCTTCAATTATACCATTGCCCTTATGTAACTCTCCAAGCAAACAAGACATAAGGACATGGAATACATGGGCAAGAAAAAAGGAAGGGATAGAAGATGAGCAATATCAGGAGAGCTTGAGGAGACGACTTGTTCAAGATTAGCAGCCAGGAGACGACTTACCAACTGACAAACTGCCCCCTTCTCTCTAATTGCATTCCGTGTACTAGCAGAACTACACCTTCCATCAGGGCAGCAACAGTAGGATGAGGAAAAAATGTCTCACATAAAGCAGCCTGCACTAGCAGCAAATCATCAGATCTTGAATCCATGCTTCCCAAAAAACTGCTGACTAAAATCAAGAGATAGACCTGAACCATAGACAATCCTTGTTAGGGAATCATCAAGCAAAGGGCCAGATGAAGCCAAGGTCAAACCATAAGAAAAAAGAACTCTCCACTACTCAATTTATAGGTCATTAGCTGCCTTGTCTTTTTAGGCGTCTTTGGAAAATGAAAATCTCTCTAATAAGCGCCAATGTTTTGTCACGACTAAACTGACCAGCTAGTCCACCATTAGGAACTTCAACGACATGAACATTGCAGAATGCACAATTAATTGACCGCCCTTCAATATACAGAAGACCATCTAGATGGTGAAACCTTCCATATGAACTCTCAAGAGTCAACTCCCATTTTTTTCCCAAAACTTGGATCCTCTTCATACAAATTTATCACAACTTCAAATCCACTAACATTGATTTACATAGTAGAAGAGAGGAGCGCATATCAGCAGCGTAAAGTGTCCTCGACTGGATTTTAAGTGCCAAATTTATGTTTATGAAAGGAATGGAAAGGACTGCAGAAATTCACTCCAAGTTGCAAGTGGGCGATTAAGCTTCTGTTGAGAGTTGTATCTGTTAAGTGGTTAATGATCAGAGTACAAAACAAACTCTTTTGTTAGCGAATGGTGCTGCTTGAGTGCACGGACTGTAGCATAAAACTCATCATAGGTCGAATACTTCAACTCGGCATCATTCAAATTTTCATTGATATGGACAAATGGACGACCTTCTTGATTGAGAACAACACCAATGCCAACATTGGACACATTGCAATAAACCTTGAAAACCAGATCAACGTTCGCTGGTGCTAACACAGGACCTTAAGTTAATTTCTTCTTTAAGGGTTCAAAACTCCCGAAACCTCTCATTTTAAGCATTCTGTAACTGTTGCAGCAATGGAACTGAAATACTTTCTAAATCTCATGAAAGCTTCGAATCTCATGATGCAACTTCAATTCACAAGCTCCCCTACGAGAATGCTCATTAATTCAATCAAGTGTCACACGCATCCTCCCTCTTTTTGACATAGCATCAAAAAGGGCTTCAGGGGCAAATAAGTAGATCGAGTGCTTTCAACATTCTACATGCTCCAGCTCAAGTGTATACATAAGCTCACAAAAGCAACATGATCAGAAGAATCTTAAAACACTTCTTCAAGTAAGAAACAAGCCACATTGTTCTTGAAAAATAAAGACAACGCATAAAAACTCTAATAAGTTGGTGGAGGATGAGGATATTAAGGGAAGAAATGAGGATTTTGGAGGAAAATTGGAGCAAATCGACTGAACAAAGCTCCTCCCGAATTTCCCACAAATCCTTGTCGCATCTCATTGTAGACCATGTGGGATCTCCCTCAAAGCGAAGTAAGCTGGGTAAAAAGGGTCTCTACCAATGGATCACCTTCATTTCCGTCATAGTATCAACTCCGGCAGCTCATGTTATACAGCTGGCTGATGGCTATAACCCTCAAGTTTGGTTTGGCCATCCCAAGCATTCTTCCATATCCAAACTTCTCCTTTCTTTCTAATGTCCATACCTTTTAATGTGAACTCTCCATTAAATTGGCGGTCGCTTAGGACTCCAGGCATCTCACCTCTGAGGTCGACATCAAAAATTCCAAAAATGAGAGTTAAGGCCATCCCCCCACGGAAAATTTGGTCCATTTGGTGGTCACTTCGGGAGACCGAAAACTATTCTTGGACCTTGAACGTCAGCTTGATTTTTTCCTCGAACAAATTAGCTCTAAGACCAGAAATGGGAAGCAGGCAGTATATCACAATCGTATGGGGACTGCATTGCACATATTGACATTCAAATGCAACATGTTAGGATTATGAACTAATCGCTTCACTTGTTCTTGAAAAAACATCATTTTTTCTCATAGTCATGTAAGTATCACGGATAGCTAAACGCCACAAATCATCCTTGGGATTAATGTTAAAAAATAGTCAACGTTCCATTCACAGAACAACTCGTAAAACATTTCCTTCTTATCATCCTCACCTTTGATTGAATGAGTATGAAGCCCTTTCATAGCTTCAAAACAAATCTCCTCGACACCGACGGAAAACCAAAAATCCAACTCAACTGGCTAAACTATTTGCCTAAACGGAAATCTCTCCCTTGTGAAAAAAATTCAAAGTCTATATTCCATCTCATCCAACACATTTCTAGCAGCAAACGTAGACAAATACATTTGATTAGCAATTTTCGAAATTTTACATGTCGCTACAGTAAGCTTAACTAGACATGGGTGTTAACACTTGAATTTTACTTGATAAATCAAATATGCATTCAAGTAATAAAAAATATAAAAAATGAGAAAGAGAAAAAGAAAAGAAAAAACCCTATCTATCATTTCATATGGCCCTATTCGCGCAACTCCCGCCCATCTATAAAGCCTGCCCATTTCAGCATTTTTAAGGGGGAATCGGGGAAAACAAGTGAAAAAAAAAAAAAAAAAAAAGATCTTCCTCCATATACAGTCTCCTCCCTCCAAACCTGAGGGGAGACCAAATAATATTCATCGTCATCTCCATCATCAGACCTTTCTCTCTCCATAACCGCTCGCGCAGAGGACGCAATGCAAAGGTGGGATTGTCGGTTTTTTTCTGAGTAGGAGGGGACTGAGGATCGTGTTTTGGGGGAATGTCACGGAGAGAGTGAGGTAAGAAAGGGAGATAGAAATTACTCTGGAAGAAAAAACACAGAGTGGGGATGAAAATAAATTTTGAGAGCACTCCGGGAGATTTTCGGACTCCTTCCTTCGCGGTCAGACGTCTTCCATCATCACTCGCGGCCATTCCCTTACCACGGCCGAAAAACTCTCTGTTATCCTCTGTTTTAACATTCAATCCATCCTATGTTTTTACACCGATCAGTGTAGTCGGCGTACTTGGAGTCCCCCTTCTGGCTTTCGATCATTGCTCGTCGCTTTGGATCTCTTGCTTCTGTGAAGTATCGGGAGGACCGTTGCCTTGCCCCGTGTTGGAGGCAAAAACTCTAAAGCTGTCAAGTCCCGCTCGATCTCCACGTATCCATCTCAAGTTCGTTGATCGACACTTAGCTGAACCTCCATGGACGAGTCTAATCAGCACTCGTGGTTGAAAATCCCTCCTCGGCAAGGTTGGTTTTGCAACACTTTTTTGGTCATTTCATAAATGAAGATTTAGTTTGAAGTTGACGCTGGTGTATGTCTGGGAAGAGACCAGGTTTGAAATTACTTTTTTGCCTCGATGAATCAAACCCTTTCTGCAAAGAAAGAAGTATTCGGATTGTGCTGTGGTGTTGATACACTCATTATGTGTTTTTTTTTTTTTCCTGAGATGCTCACCAACTGTTTGATGGGATGCATGAGTTAAATCTGTGGCCCTTGCCTCGATTAGGAAGCAAAACTGACACATTCGGATTGATTTTGTTGAAAAATACTGATTATGGGATGTGGTTTCTAGTCTAAGCATTGTGGATTAAATTTTTTTCCCCATTCACTACGGTTCTGCTTTCCAGAACACTTTATGGTCTCCCGATATGTCACCGGCTATCTATTTTTGCTATTCTTCTGCATCTCTATGGCCACATGATGTGGTCGTTTTTTTGGCGAGAAATGTGGCTTGAAATCTTTGACCCATACGCTGATTAGCTGGGTAAATCTCGCACTAGATGAGGTCCAGTTCTTTACGCTCATATCCTGCGTGTCCCTTCCGCTATTTTTATGCATGACGATTGACGGACGATGGCCGTTATCCAGGCGAATGAAGCCACACAACGACGACGTTACATTCAATGCTTGGATACGTCGATCGTTGATGAGGTTGAGTTGGTTTCTTTGGCAGAGCAGAGCTCTCAGGATGTGCACGAGGAAGATGATAGAAAGAAGACGACAGGGCAAAAAAGAAGAATAAGGAGAGAAGAGAATAAATAGGAAAATGGGCCTCTTAATGGACAATGAATTCATTGTGGGCTTAGCATGAGAGAGTTGGGTTAGTGCCGTTATGTTCAATACCGTTTTGACTGTTGATTGAGCTATAGACCTCGTTTTTTTATTAGCGAATTTGGGTTTGACTAGTTTCAAGAGGGAATTGGGCTCAATCCTATGATTTGAGCCCAGTTTGAGTTTTTGATTGAACCCTCTTAAAGCAATAAGCCAGGTGAATCGTGTGCATAGATTTTATATGTGTCAGCCCGTGTCCGTGCTGGGTCGAAGGCCCAGCCTAGACCCCTTTTTTGAAATATATAATAAGAATAATAATAATAAATGAATAAAAATTTAATGATATAAAAATATAAAAAAATAGAAAAAAATTAAAATGTTGTTAGAAACATAGACCTTGATTAGGTTGTTAAGCACATTGTTCTTGAAAAATACGGACAACACGTAAAAACTTTAATAAACTTGCTGGAGGAGGAGGATACTATGGAAAGAAGTGAGAATTTTGGAGGAAAATTGAAGCAAATCGACTGAACAATTGGAGTTCCTCTCTAATTTCCCGCAAATCCTTGTCTCATCTCATTGCAGACCATGTAAAACTCCCCTCAAAGTCAAGTAAGCTCGATAGAGCCTCCACCAACGGATCACCTTCATTTTCATCCTAATATAAACTCCGATAGCTAGCCGCATATAGTGATGGTGGCTATACCCCTCTTGAGTTTGGTTTGGCCATGCCAAGCATTCTTCCTTATCCAAACTTCTCCTTTCTTCTTGCGATGTCCATACCTTTTAGCGTGGACTCTCCAATAAATTGGTGGTTGTTTAGGACTCTAGGCGTCTCAACCCCGAGGTCGACGTCAAAAGTTTCAAAAAAACCAAGTTAAGGCGATTACCCTCCTTTTGGAGGTCGCCTAACTTGTTTGAAAAAAATCATCATTTTTCTCATAGTCATGTAAGTATCATCGGTGGCTAAACGCCTCAAATCACCCTTAGGATTAATGGTTGAGAATAATCAACATTGCATCCACAAAAGAATTGTAAATTATTTTCTTCTTAGCATTCTCGCCATTGATCAAATGAGTATAAAACCATTCATAGCTTCAGGATAAATCTCCACGGACACCGATAGAAAACCAAATCCAACCCAATCAGCTAAACCATTTGCCTAAACAGAAATCTCTCCCGTGTGAAAAAACTCAAAAGTCTATACTCTGTCTCTTCCAACACACTTCTAGCAACAAATGTGTGATATTTACAGAAGCAAGCTTGGCTCCATTCGTGGAACCCAATTTACAGAGCAGTCGACGCAACCTCCTCTTTGCTTTGTTATGCCCTTCAGTGTGATGAAGAACTACTTCCCCTCTTTTCCTGCTATGTGTTTGATCAAGCTACATCCATAGGTTGTGAGCTTTTAGATATATTTATGCAAATGGTTACTCAAAGCTTCGTAAGTTTCCGCACAAGATGGAGAATAATTCAGTCGTTCCGGATTGTGCCACTAGATAGCTAAATCTAATTCATCTAGATCTAAGAAATTACAGTATGTCAAGAATGGATTTTCTCATGGATGATACTTATTTTTCCACCTTGATGTAATATAATGTCGATCAAGACATCTAATTAATGTAGAAAAGGTTCACGCACAAATAGGTTAGATTTATGCACATTTTAATATTGTTAAAACACCTAATAATACTTTTTCTTGAAGAAAGTCATGCAACTGGGCGTTAGAGAATATATAGATAAGATCGAATGGCGAATAAATTACCCAAACAAAGTACCAAATCTTAGGCAACTCGTTAAAATATATAGAGAAGATCAAATGGGAATAACCACCCAAACAAAGTACCAAATCTTGGGCAACTCATTGTTCATTGTTAACTTATGTTTCCTAATTCTAATGGCGTCTTCTTCTTCTTTCAATTCCAGAATGAGTTTCAAAGTCTTTGTATGTTTCAAAGAAGAGAACGTTGGCGACAACTTTGTCACACATCTATACGCAGTCCATGTTGGAATATCCTACTTCCATGTTCAACAAAGGGGAAAGATGAAGAGAATCTAATGGTCACAGTTCCAAAGATAATCGAGGAATCAGACCTTGCAATCATCATTTTCCCCGAGGACAACATCTATTCGGAGTTGTGTTTGGAAGAGGTGGCAAAGATCATGGAGTGCAAGAAGCAAAGAGACCTCAAGTTCTTTTCGTTGTTTTACAAAGTGAAATTAGATACGGTAAGTGGATTGAAAGGGAGTTACCAAACTGGTCTTGAATATTTTCAAAAGAGGCTTTGTAAGGATGTGAGGAGATTGATGAGATGGAAGGACACTCTCCAGGAGGAGGATAGCTTGTCCAGGCGGTACTTGGATGATGATGAGTAAGTAGTAATCTTGCCACTAACTCACTCTCTCTCTCTCTCTCTCTCTCTCTCTCGACACACTCTCATCCGACGCTCACACAGCACGGAGCACACTTAGGCTGCACAAGAAACAGAGAACCTCCTCTTTAAGCCTCCGTCAATTCACCACGCCACCCCAGCCGCATCACCTCAACCCCCCTCTATCTCTCTATTTCCATAAGCACTGGGGAATGAATCTAGGCTCGCGACCCCAAATCTGGGGTCGTTACCCTCGGGCAGCGGTTGCCTGAGGCTGGATATGACCGAGACGTTCCGCTTGTCTTCCGTGACAGAGGAACAAAAACAAAGAAAGAGAGGTGCAACAACAGCTAGGACAAGCAATGGTGACGGGAACGCAAAACAGAGAAAGAGAGGCGCAACTAGGACAGGCGATGGTGACAGGAACGCCACGGTGGCGAGGACATGATGGTGGGGCGAACACAATGACGGCGATGGCAGAGAAGTGGCAAAGGCAGCGGAGAGAAGAGAAAGGGGCGGGGGAAACTTAGTTGACTTTAAGGGTAAAGTAACAAATTAAATTCAGATTTTGTATATATATCCACAACTCAAAATTCTGAACGTGCGATTTTGTTAAAAGAAAAATTGAGCAAATTTCAAATGATTGATGTAGTCAATATCAAAGACACTACATAATTCATAATCATCTGGCCTATATTAACCTATTTCTATATACTATATTTCCTTATAATCAAAACTGAAAGAATATTTACTATACGTGCCACATAATTGTTCAAAATGTGCTCTATTATTGTCACTTGGTAAGGCACATGGCATAATTGTTCCACTTGGCTCATAATCTTAGAGTACATTTTGAAATATGTGTCTGTTTGAAATAAAATTTTAAGTAACAAATGCTTAGGTTTTTTTTTTTTTTTTTTTTTTTTCAAACTTATGTTAAGTTTCGAAGTGTGAGAAATTTGACTCAATAACATAGATAATGTAGCTCACTGTGAATATAAATTATGATACCCAACTATATATAAGTACGTAGACAGTACAAATAAATCATAAATAATCTAGTCCTAATTGGAAATAATGTGGTTTAACTTCATTAAGTATTAGCTTAATTGAACCATTACAAAGAAATTAGTTAAAGAACAATTAAATTTATAAAAGAGGACGAAAATCAAGCACAAATAAAAAAAATTATCAAGTTATTTGAAACTAAAATTATATCTTATTTCTTTACATGATCAAATTCAGTTAACAATTAAAATTGCTTTAGTTGGCGAAGATAAGAAAATTAATTAAAGAAATATTTAAAAGATAAAACTTATAAAATATTAAAATAGTAACATCAAAATAAAAAGAAATCCTCCTAAGAAGAGCATAATAAAAGTGCACCTATTATATTAACTGATAAAATTATACTTAATTCCCTTGATTTAAATAATACAGTATGAATAAAAATTAAGCTTAACTTATCCGATTGTTTTATTTCATATTTCTCGGTCCTTTTAAAATAAACTTGAATGGAAAATTAACTTGTCGTCGTTTCTGGAAAAAATTGAAGAGGAAAGAGCATCACATTCAATCTTCCAGTGTGGTCGTCGTCGTCTCCTTCCTCTTCCGCAGCAAGATGGCCGTTCGACGTCTTCCTCCGCTTCAGAGGTGAGGACGTCCGCCCCGGCTTCCTCCCTTCACGGCGGCATCGACGCCCACATCGACGGCGAGGGCTTGAGGCCCGGGGCGCGAGATCCTGCCGGGCGCTCACGAAGGCCACCGAGGAGTCACGGATCGCCGTGCTCGTCTTCTCCGAGGACCATGCTTCGTCTGGGTGGTGCTTGGACGAGCTCAGTGAAGGAAGGTGATGGAGTGGAAGGGGCTCAAGGGGACAGCTGGTGTTGCCCCTGTTCTACAGCGTGGAGCCGAGGGAGATTCGATGGCAGAGAGAGAGGGTTATGGCAAGGCATTGGCTAGTCACCGATTTGTTCGGTTGGTATTACTATGACCATGGGTAAGCACAGTATTCCTGTTCGACCTTGTAAAAGAATATGGAATTCTCTAATCTGTTGATACTTGATGGGATCGATTAGTGTGATGGAGTCATTTTTTGGAATGTTACGGAGTGGTTGTTTTCTTCGTGTTAGTTTTTATTTAGTTCAATGGATCGTATATTGCCATTATTGTTTTGGCGGAGATGAGACCAAGTTCATCGAGAGAATTGTCAAAGAGATCTCGACTGTAGTCAAACGAGTACCCTCGAGTGTTGCCAAGCATCCTGTCGGTGTAGGTTGCTGGGTAGAGAAAGTAAGATCGTAGTTAAGTACGGGCTTGGATGAGGTTCGGTTGATAGGAATATGGGGAGCGGGAGGTATAGGGAAGAGCACTATCGCTAAAGCTGTCTATAAGAGTATCACTAGTCAAACAGTATAACTGGTCATTTTGGTGGGTGTAGCTTTCTTGCAAATGTTATAGAAACTTCCAGTTAACCTGATGGCCTGGTTCATTTGCAAAAAGCACTCTTCTCCGAGATACTGTGGAAAGAAAATTTAATGGTCTTCAGTGTGGATGGGGGGGTTAAACTAATACAAGATAGACTTTGCTACAGGAAGATTCTGCTTGTGCTTGATGATGTGGATCATGGGGACCACTTGAATGTGTTAGCTAGAGAATGTGAATGGTTTGCAAAAGGGAGCACGGTCATTATTATGACGAGATAAACATGTACTGACTTCTCATGGGATAGATCAGGTATATGAAGTTAAATCATTAGATCAAGGTGAAGCTTTTGAACTTCTGAGTTCATATGCTTTTCCAAGAAACCAGAAAGGGGACATACATTGTGATCTCACACATAATATTTTGGGCTAGGCTAATGGCCATCCCTTAACAGTTCTGGTCTTGGGTCCGTTTTTATGTGGTAGAAGCAGAGGGGAATGGGAGAGTACATTGGGTAAACTTGCCGATAGTCCTAATAAAGATATAAACAGCGTTCTGAAGATAAGTTTTGATACATTGGGGGACAATGAGAATGGCATTTTTCTTGACATTGCTTGCTTATTTAAAGGGAGGGATAGTGATTATGTAACCAAAGTTCTTGATAGTTGTGGTTTAAAGACATTAATTGGGACTCAAACTTTAATACAGAGATCTTTAATAAACGTTGAGAATCAGAGAACAGTACAAATGCATGACTTGATTTGGCCGATGGATCAGGATATCTTGAAACAAGAGTATCCAAATGACCTGGGAAATGGAGTAGATTATGGTGCTACGATGATGTTTTTGAAGTATTTTCAGAGGATATTATGAGAGCTTCTCATGACATCATTGATAATATTGTCTTCTTTAATTTACACACTATTCCCTAATTCAGGTTGGGTAATAATTATTATTTTGTTTTCCTTGATAGGGAACCAATGTTGTTAGAGGCATAGTGTTGGACTTACCGACACAAGAAGAGTTAGACATCAATCCGAGTGCTTTCACATATATGAGGAGACCGAGATTGCTCCTAGTCCTGAATGCATAGCCCAGCAGAGTTCCCATATGTCTTCTAAAAGATTTAAGGTGGCTTGAATGGCCTGAGTATCCTTTATCAACTCTGAAGTTTAGTGCTAGTCTAAAGAAACTTGTTTGGTTTGATGTGCATAATAGCCAGATTAAAGAATTAGGAGATAACTTAAAGGTACATCATACATTCTTTTATTGACAGTTTCCATTTTCGTGCCTTTCACAAAGTGAAATTTATCAAAACCTTGTTCGGCTGTTCTTTTTAATTTGCAGCATTTTAGGAATTTGAAGTTCCTAATTCACAATTGCTCTAAGTCTCTTATTAGTGTTCTGGACATATCAAAGATGCTAAATTTGGAGACAGTGAACTTAAGTAGGTGCTTGAACCTCAAGGAGCTTCCAAGCAAACTGAAGCTGGAATATCTTCAAAACTTGATGTAATTGGCTGCTCTAAGCTTGATAAATTTCCTGATATTAAGGATATGGAGAGCTTAACAAAACTTCATATATCTCAGATCTCCATTAAATAACTTCCTGCATCAATTGGAAACCTTATCTCTGTTGAGGATTGTGGAAAAGTCTGATCAATCTTCCTAGTAGCATTTACGAGATGCAAAATCTAGAGCACCTTTCTCTTGAAGGGTTGTTCGCTATTTAGCTCGTTTCCAGGGAGCAGTGAGAGCTCCAATCTCCCTAATGGTAGACTTGGATTCCAAATTTGGTCTCCCCGAAGCTTAGTGGGTGCAAGCTGTCAGAGGAAGAATTTCTTTAGTCTTACCTGCTTCTCTGCTGTAAATATTTTGCATCTCTATGGATATAATTTTGTTAGTCTTTCTACATGCAATAGCAAGTTTGAGGAGTTGATGGTCCATTAAAAATTAGATGACTATAAGCAATTGCAGGAGATCTTGGAGCTTCCACCAAACATTTACACCCTTGAAGCAAATGGCTGCAATTCATTGTCCAGATTTCCAAATTTGCCTATTCAATGCATTCAGTCCTCCATGTCAGTGTATGTTCATTTAGATTCTTGTCATGGATTGGTTCATGAAGGTATCGACCTAGTTAATATGATACATGTGCATGAGCTGATGTGATTTCTGATTTAATAGATTTGCTATAGCCGGATGTTGGTTAGATAGGACACTACATGGATACTATATTTCCTGGGAGAGGGATATGATGTTGGTTTATCCAAAGTCAAGAGCGTTCTGTCTCTTTCTGGGTACCCCAAGATTTGCACAGGAGGGTTTTGTTTGTTGCCTTTGGATTGGAGGAAGAAAATGAGGCTTATTTTTCATTTGAGGTTTGGGTATTGGTGAATCATGTTCATAGTAATTATGATACAAGAACATTCTCTTTTTACAGTTTGATCACCTGTGGTTTAAATATATTACATGCCGTTCATTTGATGAGCTGGATGAGATGTTGGAGACTGTGTGGAGTCTCTTCTAGGTTTCATTTGAAGTATCAAAAGCAACACTAAGAAGGTGTAGGTTTGGCCTTGTATGGAAGCAAGTAGAGCATGGCCTGAGGAAGCACCTCAAGCTTTCTAAGATAATCTCATTGTCATATATATTCTTGATTCATGGCAAAAAGGTCCACTTCTGGATTGCAGTTAATTTGAGTATTTGATATAATGCTTACTGTTAAGTTGTCGCATTTTCTAAATGATTTCTTGCACTCCGCTTTCAGCAACTTTAGCATTGTGCTGTTTCCTGGTGAGAATGACCCTCTTGTCCGTTGTCTGATTTCTTTTGTGGATATGAGACAACCACACTGACTGTCACCTTAAGCAACTTCATCTAGGTTTGTGACAAAAGATGGATGGATGGGACATTTGTCGATTTTGGCTAGTGCTAACGCAAAGTTGTGGAAATTGAATTGCAAGGGACTACTTTTCAGATGCCCAAAATTATACATGTGGACCATTTATATTTTTTAGCAGCCATAAATTCGAAATTTTTGTAGCTAAGTTTTGCTTTAGGCAGGTAGGAGTAGCCCAAATGCTGAAATGTAAATGGAGTTGAAAGAAGTTATGTAGATCTTGTCTTTTGGCCTCAATGTAAGTATTGTTTGAGTCACTATGATTTTGTGATTTAAAATATGCTAGATTTGTATTGCTTCTTGCACTTTACTCCTGTGGATCCTATAATGTTTTCTAAATTGCTTATTGCGTCGCAATATGAAGTATCAGTGTCTAAACACAAGGATACTGAAGTTCTTATTGAAGTTCTAGATTTTTGCTCTCTCTTTTATGTTTATGCATCCATTAATCTCTTTAAGCTTCCCCCTTTTATACTAGTCGGAATGCTTATTATGCAAGATTGTATAAGCAATACAATTGATGTGAAGGTTAGCGTTTCCAAGTTTCAGATGTAGCTCTCTGTCTGCATTTAACCAAATTAAGCTGGCAAGTATTAATTTTACTCTTCTGCAGAGCTTTTGGCTGTTTTGTCTCTGTGAAAGTTTGAACAAGCAAATAGTTCCATATGTTTTATGCTACAAGTATCAATTGTTGGAAATCTCTCTGCTTTTTGACAAATTCATGGTGTGTTTACCTTTGAATGCTCAGAGATATATACCTTCCTATTTTTCAGAATGGTATTTCGCTGTGCATCCAAATGATTGCCCTTTTATTTGCCATTTTCTTGCCTTGTTTCTGTTTCTGTGACAAAGGGTGGCATTAGTTATGTTAGAGGATATCCTATTAAGGTAGGAGGCATCTAGAACAGAGTTGAGGTTTCAGTTGCATTTGCAAGTTAGATTCCTGGGTAGAATCCCATCAATGTTTGTATCCAAGTTCTTTTAGTTTTTTTGGTTATTTTTGTGTCATGAAGTTTGAGCTATAATGTAACTGAGTGTCCTCTCACATTGCCTTAAAGTTCTGTTATTGAGGTTTTGCAGATTGAATTCAACATTTTGCGTTCTAATTTGTCTAATTATCTTAGTTGGTATGCCATGCCATCCTAGTATTGGCACATACAACTGAGAAAGGTGAAGGGCCATGACTGGCAAAAGGGGCACATTCTGGTGTTCTTATAGATGGTGGGAATTATGAGGGCCCAATTGGGAGTGTGCTCAAATATGTATTTTGTTTGTCCTACATTTGTAAAAGATATGGCCCAACTCGTTCCAAGTTCAACAGCCAGGTTATAAAACAATGCTTACGATTACATGGGCTATACCGAACACATTTATGCCAATTGACAAGCTGCTTCTCTCTAATTGCATTCCATCTGCAAGCAGAACTATACCTACCATCAGAGTAGCAATGGTAGGATGCTAGAAAAGGGATCCCACATAAAGTAGCCAGCACTTGCAGTGAATCATCAGATCTTGAATTCATGCTTCTCAAACTACTGCTGATTAAGATCAAGAGATGGACCTGAACCATAGACAATTTCATGTTGGATATTAATCAAGCAAAGGGCCGTAAGATGCCATGATCAAACCATAAGAAAAATGTACTCCCCTACTCAATGTGTACTTCATTAGCCGCCTGGCTATTTTGCACAGCTTCAACACTTAATTCAGCAATAGAAGGAGTCAAAGCGCAACTTTAAAGGCCATAAACTTTTCCCTTTTTGTTTATGAATTTCAATCTAAGATGTTCAGAAGTAATTAGATTTCAAGAAAATGCTCAAATTAGACATCAGGATACAAGCATTATTCCATTCCAGTGATATCATTTAACCCCTAAGCATACTTGCTTCTTAGGTAGATACACCTTATGCTCCATGCGTAGAAGAGCTTTTCCAAAGAAAATATCACGCTTTGCTCGATTTGTTTTATTAGTTCTCTTGTGCAAGATGAAATTATCGCAACAATAGTTCACAATTATAGAGTAGCTAATAAGTCGTAATTGATCAACATGATAAATTCACTGAAGTGAAATTTACTGCTACAGCTTCACTTCAACAATTATAGAGTAGCTAGGAGTAGTACTTACATCTTTCCTCTCAAGTCAAGAATTTAGTGGGAACATGAATTGCAGTCAATAGATTAATAAAAATTTAAAATAAAAAACCTCAACCTTCATAAGTCAAGAATGCAGTGTGAACATCATCTTTTCGTTTTTGGTTTGAAATGAGGGAGGGGTCCATGCATGTGCAGTGCATGGAACGTGGAGCGTCCGTGTATTGTCAGCTTTATCAATCAAACAGCCTTTGTACTGTTGTCACATGTGAGTGTTTGATTAATGAAGAGGTGGTCCTTGTACGAGCTCTGTCTACTTTTGTCGAAAGAAATAAAGGCCAAAAGCAAGGGAAGAACACGGGAAGATACATATGGCCATTGAAAAAATCACATGCTTACTAGCTAGTAAACGTTTAGCCGACTGATGAGTTTAGGTTCTCATGTGAGATTGATTTAGTTTTTTAAAATTATTATTTGAAATAATATTCATTTTAGGTCATTTTTTGATGAAATGACTCTACTCTATGCTTTTTTTTTTAATAATATTCTCGAATAATAACTATCAAGCCTTTCTGTTAATAAAAAAAAAAAATGTAATGGAAATGAACCAATGGAGTCAAGCCTTGGATTCGCTCTAGATTTGAGCATGTGAAAGGAACAAGGTGGTGGGGGCCACCTGCCATCAAAATCAACTTTGATAATTTTTCTTTCTAGACTAGAGTTGTGTGGACGGAAGTTAGCACGGAAGTGATGAGCAAAAATTTCCTTTCGCTTTTGACTAAGCCAAAAAAGACATAGAAAAAAAAGTGAGATGTCATCAAATCACATGAAACATTCAACGTTAGTGGACACTTTAAACTTTTAAAGTGTATCTTCATTAAAGTGGAAACACGAAAATCCTCTTTTGTATTAAATAATTTGAATATGTATCATTCACACTTAGACGAAGTCTTTCTTATGAACTTTCCCATGAAATATTGAATTGTTTTGGAAATGACTCTACTCTATGCTCTTTTTAGAATATTCTCAAATAATGACTATCAAGCTTTTATGTTAATAATAAATAAATAAATAAATATAATGGAAATGAACCAAAGGAGTCAAGCCTTGGGTTCGCTCTAGATTTGAGCATGTAGAAGGGACAAGGTGGTGGGGGCCACTTGCCATCAAAATCAACTTTGATAATTTTCTTATCAAGCCAGAGTTATATGGAGGGAAGCCTACACGAAAGTAATGAGCAAATAATTTGAATATGTATCCTTCACATCTAGATTTGTTTGACTAAGCAAAACAGACAAAGAAAAAAGAAGTGAGATATCATCAAGTCACATGGAACATTCAACCTTACTGGACGCTTTATACTTTTAAAGTGTATTCTTAATTAAAGTCCAAACACGAAAATCCTCTTTTGGACTAAATAATTTGAATATGTATCCTTCACATTTAGACGAAGTCTTTTTTTATGAACTTTTGCATGAAGTATCCAATTGTTTTGGATATGACTTACACTTTGACTTGACTGGGGAGTAGCACCTCTAAGATGTGGATTCCCCAAAAAAGCATCCAGCGAAAAAGGCCCCACATTAGCAAAAGATTCTTTGCTCTAAAGTAATAGAAAATAAGCTATTAGCACACCAATTAATCATTTAAAGGTGTTCTTCTAGAAAATTTCTCATTTCTTTGAATTTATATATTAGAACCATTAAATTATTTTCAATTGGATGAAAAGCTCAATCTATTTCCATTACAAAAGGTTATAAAATTATCTGATGACTATTGCTTTATCAAATGTGGGAAAAAGTGCAAAAGGATACATATGCCTCTCTGCATTTGGCAGGTGAATGTATCAAATTCCTCCTGACACTTGTTAATCATACTATTGTTTAATTATATATTGTGATGAAAATATATCATCAACTCTCTTAATTTATCAACATGTGATGCTATGATATTTAGCTCTAAAAATTTCAAATAAACACAAGCAATATTTTGCCCCAAACATTGAATATGCTCCATAGTATTAAGTATATACACACAAATATAAATTAAGCAATTTATTAAATATGTTATATGCATATAAATAAAAAAGGATTAATGATAGAGGAATGCAGAACCATTTTATAGTGGTCCGGCCAGAGATTGTTCAAGATTTATGCCTAATCAACTATACTTGAAGCCTCAAACAAAGATTGGTTTGCAATGGAGCCAACATTCTTCCATAAACACAGCGCACTCTTTCACAAAGAAATGCTCTCATAAGATTGATCTCTCAAGAATTTAATTGCAAAGTGTATACAAGAGGGATATTGCAAGTACTAATAGTGTACAAAAACAAAAAACTGTTGGCAAAAAAGATCACCGATCACCCGATTTTCTAATAAGGAGTCACTAACACTTTCATGAAATATATGGTATGCTTCCATCAAATTTTGTGTTAAAAAATAATATGTATAATTTGCTTAATTAAATAGAATGTAAGGGTGTGTTTGTTTTGCGAAAAACAATTTCCGAGAAAATGTTTTACTCATTTTCCTGAGTTTGGTTCATTTGGGAAAACGAGTCAACGAAAAATGTTTCTTAGTCAATGAAAATATTTTCCTTCCAAAGCTTAAATTTAGGAAAACGATTTCCCCTTTTGAAATAACTAGAAAACATTTTCCAAAATGTTTTAAGGTCATTGCTTAATGAAAATTTTATTATTAAAAAGAATTTCTAATTAAAAATTTTGAATTTATTATTAATATATCTTTTCTTTTCTTTCTTCTTTCTTTTTTTTTCTTTTTCTTTTCTTGTTTTCTCTTTTCTTTCTTTGCCTGTGAACGTAAAACCCTAACTCCTCCTCCCCTCTCTCCTTCTCCTTCACCCCCTCCCTTTTGTCACCGCCGCCTCCTCCAACCCTAGCCCCTCCTGCACTCCTGTTGGCTTCACTCCCTCCTCTTCCTCTTCGTCGGCTTCTTCTACACCTTCAATCATTTTTCCAATGCAATCCAAACATCAGAAAATATTTTCAGTCACGTATCACTAAACAAAGGAAAACTAACCGTTTTCCTGGAAAATAGTTACAAAAAACATTACGTTTTTCATGAACCAAACACACCCTAATACATGAATCAAATGATTACATGCATCGGACCTTCGTGGAATCATACATTCACGTGCATTTGAGTTCGGACAGATGGAGTCCCCACCCATTGAATATAACATATGAATGGAAGTGCTGTCCATTAATTCAAGTTTTGTCGTTACTCCACTCCTTTTTTCTGGTGCATGTAGAATGGAGTGTTGGTGTATTGTCAGCTTTCTCAATCGAACAGCTCTCATCTTGTCGTGACATGGAAGAATATAATGTGGGACATTGGCCGACATTACTCAATTTTGCTGAAGTTATCTCTAAATAAGACCAAGGAAAAGAGCTATACAAAGATTGTTAACGTAGATATCTAACAGAGAAGTATACAAATGAAAGAAAGGAAAGAGATGAAACCCAAAAAAACAAGAAGAAAAAGAAAAAAGAAGAGGAACGAAAGAAAGTAGACTTTCAACGCACAATGCTGAAACATACATCATGAATATTAATTGTTATGTTGAGATGAGAAGATTTCTGCTGTTGAATTTGACTCAGTTGCTATTGTTGCGCATAAGGTTCGACATTTTACCCACTATAAATTGAAAGTGAAATTTAAAACACTTTATGCACTAGCAAATGGACGTCCAACACAGTAAAAGTCATATTTAATGACGTTTTACGACGTCAAGTTTTTTTATTACAATAGAATATTGCAAATCTTTGTGAATCGTCACAAATAGTAATAAAAAATTTCAAACTTGTGGCCTTAAAGCTATTGATTACGGTTAACATTGTAGACCTTTAAATGCCGAAGCATGGAGCTAAAGTTTACGGTGAGGGCGTAGGTACAGCTGACACGGTACACGAGATGTGATGTTGGAACAACAACAAGATATGACATCATGTTTGATCACATTGTTTGGCTTTTAAGGCCCGTTTAATAATAATTTTATTTTTGAGAATAATTTTTAATATGAAATGATTTTTTTATTCAGTTCTTATGAATAATTTCTTAGTATAATAACGTAGTTGGTAACTATGAAATATTTCTATACCCAGGATAGAAATGTGTTTAATAAAATTCTTAAATTTTTAAATATTTTTATTATATTTTTCTTTTTCTTTTTCCTTTTCTATTATTCTTCCCGCTTGGTGGTTGGTGACTAGCTAGGCAAGGTTCGGTAAGCTCGCTGGGCCATCGGCAAGGCTCGACCTCGCCCAGGCGATGCGAGGTCCGCCTCGCCCTAGTTTGGCGAGGCCCAGCCTCGTGCCGATTGGTGAGGCCAAGCCTTGCTGTGGCTAGGTGAGGATCGGCCTGGCTGGGCCATTGCCAAGTCAGCGTCGCCAGGGGCCGGTGACATCGTCGACGACTCTCCCGCGAGGTTGCTAGCCCTTGTTGGTTGGTCGTCGGCCATGACTGAGGCCGGTGACTAGCTAAAAGGTAGAAGAAGAAAATGAAAGAGAAGAAGAGAAAAGAGAAAAGAAAAAGAAAGAAATTAGATGTCATTCTATGAATTGTTCCTGATAACAAAAAACAGTTTTTTTGTTCTCAGGAATAAAAAATTTATTAAACGGATTTTTATTCTTTTTTTGTCATGAGAACAAAGGAACATAATAAATTATTGCTAGGAGTGTTACTAAATAGGTCCTTAGCATGTCAGAGGAATATGGGATTGTTACTGACATTTGTATAAGGTTAGGCATACAATATTTACTTATACCGATTCCGACGCTTTGAAAGGCTTTCTTTCCCTAAGCCAATCAATAAACCAACCAGAAATCTAGCCTCCAATCAGGATTGTACGAAATTATAGTCATAAAATTTATCTTGACTTGTGAGAATCATTAATGATTTAGTTAACAATAAATCAACGTTAAACAAATATTCGTATCGATCATACGTCCAACTAACGCGGTAAATGCGATTTTCAATGACGAAAAGTTTCATGCGCATATCATAAACTTTTTTAGGCGCACACACATTATAATATTACCGAAATACTTATAATATTCTGTGGTTTAGGGCCCTTTTGAAATTCTTTCAAAGTTACTCAAGGAAAACAGCTATAATTTTAAATTGCAAGTAGCATATTTGAGTGAGCTTTATAATTAGCAAATGTGAATTAGGGTCGACATAGACCTAGTTCTACATTTTTTTAGTATAGTTGTGAAAACTTCTTTTAGATGAATATAACGTGTATAGTCTTTTGAAGTCCCTTTAGTCAAAATCACGGAAAAAAGAATTACGTGACTTTTACTTCTCCGAAAAAGTGAAAATATTGATGTGAAATGACACCACTTGAAATTATCAAGCTTATGGTTAGAACCTGCTGTACAATATCATCTATATGCGATGAACAGATATGCCGTGTGAATGTGCTTGGATCAATGTAGCCAAAGTTTCTACACAAGAGAAAAAAAATTTCCAAATCCAGCGTGTGAATGCATTGGGATTATGGCAGCCAAAGTAAGATCATGCGTGAAATAAGAGAGGGAAGAAAATTTCCAAATCTAGCATGTGAATCACTCATGGATTGATGCAGCCACAATTGGAGCACGCGTGGAAAACATAAATCTTGACATTCCTAAAGGGGATCCACCAAATAAAGACAGTGATTGCACTTTTAATTAGCAATTTTTGCAATTTCACATACTCCTTGTGAAGATAATCTGCCAGACACAGTGATTTAATAGGTACTAGAACCTCCCAATGATTTATCAGCTCACGATCTCACTTTAAAGGACTGCATCACTATTTGCTTCTCCTCGTGTGTTGTCCTTACAACCCACAATTCCATTTACGTAAAACCAGTACACTGGTACAAAAGACCATGGCCTTCATGCTCGATTTACCTTTACCTTTTTGGGTATCAAGGGAGGACGAATGCTTTTATCCCATCGTACTCTGGCTTGGTGCACAAACACCATATAATACACGAATTTGATCTCATGGTCGCATGTAGCCAAGACAAAAGAATTAGCATCTAAGCATTTGTAGTCTAATTACATCCATAAGGAAAAGTATTGTATAGATTGATTCTATGAATTTAGATATGGTGCCATTTGATTTTTAGATAAGCCCAAAATGAAAATGATTGATACTGTATATTTATGTTCTTTGATACACTGAAAAAGCCATGAGTATGTTACGAGCAGATGAGTATATAAAAGGGAAAGGGCCTCTAGGTAATAGTTTTTTCCGCCAAATTACGAGCAGATGAGTATATAAAAAGGGAAAGGGCCTCTCTAGGTAATGGTATTTTCCACCAGAAGCAAATCTGCAGCATCGGGTAGAGTAAGATGCGAAAGGCAATCTTTCATTTCATTATAATTATTACAAACCTCGAAGCAGGGCAAAAGTAAAAGAAACGTACGATAAGGATGAGGAACGATCAAAACGGCATTGTTGCTAAACCAAATGAGTAAGGACCGGCCTGTTAGCTTAGTAGCAGTGCTGTTAGGCATGCTGGCCTTATTGTAAGCTTTTCACTCACCCTCATTCATTCTAGACGCGGGAGATTGTTATACTTGCTTATTCAATAGTAACTGGAACTGAAATATTTATGTTGTGTTTACCTTCACTACTGTGTGACTCTATTATTTTTTATCTATCTTTATCTTTCTGACAAAAAGGGAATATACGAATGACATTATGGAGTCTTCTACCCTAGACAGATCTCTCATCTATTTCTTTCTTTTGGGCCGTTGAAGGACTTGTTCAGTCCGTGACGTTAACGGTGAGGAACGATCAAAATGAATGTCCCACTAAATAAGAAATTCGCATTTCCCAGGATTATAGAAGGGAATGCGATGATGACAAATGGGAATCACGTGAAGGAGCAAATAGAAATTAGATTTTCTCTTTTTGTGAATCTTTCCTGGTTTTCAAATTAAAAAGCAGCCTTCCTCAGCAAAGGCATGATGACCGTCACGTAATCATGCATGTGCTTTCAATTCAATTCGCTACAAATATTTTTCTTTTTTTTTGGTGCCTACCGTGTCACATTGATCAATATTTTTTTAAGGGAATCTTTAAGAAGGGAAGTGTACTGCTTTGGGCCTTTCCTTCTTCTTTTGTTCCCCTCTTTACTGTTCGTTGTGTGCTCGACTTTTTTATGCTAGAAACTTCTCGCTGTGTAAGTACTTGTTTTATGCATACTTCATTCGACTGATATATAGAATCACGTGGTGGGGTCACGCATGTCACGAGTTCGTCCAGAAAAACCGTGACGAACAAATATTTATGCTTGTGATATGGATGAGTTTTACATACAAAAACTGGCGATGTCAATTTTTCCGCTCCTTTTTTCACGGCTTTGGAGAGATACGTATCAAACCTAAGTTGTCTGTATTCTTCTTCAATGACTGCATAAGGTTGAACACCATGTAGAAAAAATGATCAAATATGCTTGTGTTAGTACCCAAATTTATTTTTCCCCGAAAGGTGTGTTAAGCTAGTCCATTTACTCAAGTGGTTGCCCACAAAATTGAAGAATTTCAAGCAAAGTGGACAGACATGATGCCACTTCTTTTGAAGAAGATTAAAGACGCTAAAGCAGCAGATCGACCAATGCGCCCTTTTACCTCCAAGAGATCTCTTTACTTTTCCTTGTAATTTCATTTCGATGTAATTTCAATTTCAACTCTTTCATTTGATTGTAATTGCAATTCCAATACATTCGTGGAGTCTCATCACTCCATCTAAAGCCACATTCATGCACTTTTTTGCTCGAGTGCGAAATTGAGGAGCATTTTTTTATCGCTTTCCAATTGTTTGAACCAGCTTTGAAGTCACTGAGTTTCAGGAAGTCACTTAACATTTTAGCCCTGATTTTAGCTATGAATATCTCGGTCCTTTGAGGTCAATGTTTCTGACTTGATATAAGAAATGACTCCTTATCTCCTTTTAGGAACACTGGATGATTATTAGCAAAGTATAAGGATGCGCATGATAAAATTTCTAGAACAAAAATTAATTTCTATATTATGGATGAGTTTTGAGTAAATAAACGCGTTTGATAATAATTAAAAATTTTATTTCTAAAATAAAAATTCGTTTGATAACAAAATAAAATTTCTATTTCTAAGAGCGGCAACGACCGGCGTCCGATGGCCGGAGTCCGACGTTTAGCGTCCGGTGACTAGCGACAAGCGGCCAAAGTCCAGTCCGACACCGGAGTCAGACTCTGACAACTGGCAATTGATGTCAAACGTCTGGAGTTTGACGTCTGACGTTCGACATCTGGAGTTCAGCAATAGGAGCTCGACGGCGGGTGGCGGGTGGCTGACATTTGGTGGCCAGTGGCGAGTGATAAAGGGTCACCGGCGAACATCCGGTGGTTGGTGATGAGCCTTCGGCATCCAATGATTGGCGATGAGCAGCCAATGACCGGTGGGCATTTGGCATTTGATGACGGGCGGTTGGCGACAGGTGGCCAGAGTGCGGTGGCCGGAGCGACCAACGTCTAGTGGCTGGCGGTCTACGACTAGTGGCCGGGGCCGGTGGTGAGTGGCTGGCAACCGCCGGAGGGCATCGGGCATCCCACGGCAAAGAAGTAGGTGACGGGCGGTGATGAGAGTAACGATGAGAAAATTTTTGATTTCTCATTTTGTTCCTTAAACAAAAAGCTAAAAATTTTAACTTTTAATTTCTACTCCAAATCTATTTCTAGAATAGAAATCTATTTCAGAAATAGAAAAATGAAATTGCATTATCAAATGGATTTCTATTCCAAACATGTTATGGGGAACAGAAAAACAGAGAAATAGAGAAACATAAATTTTGTCATGAGCACCCTAAGTGAGCGAGTAAGTAAATGGCCAAACAGAAGTATGAGTGCATCAACTTGATTTTCTTGTGCGTAAATCTCCATTCTCCGCTGCAGAATTTTAGTGAAAATTTGCACCTTCATCACAAACAAATAGGAGGAGACAGGATCACCTGGTCTTTATCCATTCTTCCCTGTTAAAAAAGCCAGCAAGCTCTAGACTAACAATTATATAGTATTTTGTAGGAGTAGTAACGGCATCTTTCCGCCCATGTCAAGAGCACAGCGTGGGAACACCAATTGCGGTCAACATATTCCAAAAAAAAAAAAAAAAAAAAAAACCTTTAACCTTCGTAAGTCAAGAATGTAATGTGAACACAATTTGTCTGCTTTCGGTTTGAAATCAGGGAGGTGTGTGGAAAGTAGAGGGTCGGTGCGTTATCATCTTTATCAAATCAAACAGCCTTTATCCTGTTGTGACCCTGGAGGGAATGTAATTTTGGGACATTGGTAAAATTACAAAAGCTTATGAAATTATCTGACGACTGTTGCTTTATGAAAAAAACAGCTGGAGTAATCTCAATATAATTGTGGCGATGGTGACGATGATTTTAGAGTCCAAAATTATTGATTTGTCGAATTTATTCATATTTCAATTAACAATAAATCAATGTTGAACAAATATTTGTATCGATCATGCATCAAACTAATGCGGTAAATGTGATCTTCAACGAAGAAAAGTTGCAAGGCCAAATCATTAACTTTTTCAGGCAGACACACACACACACACACACAATAATATTACTAAAAGATCTTATGATATCCTATGTTTTAGGCAAAGCGGTCCTTTTAACCCTTTCGAAATCATATAAAAAAAAATACTTAAGTACAACAATAACAAGAGACATATTTGAGTGAGCATTATCATCATCAAAATTGAAATCTGTAGGTTTTTACAATAGTTGTGAAAATTTCTTTCATGTGAATGCGACGTATATTAGTTTTTCAAAGTTACTTCAGTCGAAATCACGAGTAAAAGGAGTTACGTGACTTCTACTTCTCTAAGAATGACATTGCTTCAAATAATCAAGCTCAAGGTTTGAATCTTCCATACACATCATGCATAAGTAACACATAAATCAAACGTAATTAGCCCTTTAAATATTTCATTTTCTCAAAAATAATAATAAAATAAAAGAGAGAAGAAAATTTTCAAATGTGTGAATGCACTGTGAATAATGCAGCCAAAGTTAAAACACATGTGGAATAAGAGAGAAGAAAATATTCAAATCTGGCGTGTGAATGCATGGGACCAATGCAGCCAAAGTTAGATCACATGTGGAATAAAGAGAAAAGAAAATTTTCAAATCTAGAGTGTGTTTGTTTTAATTAGCAATTTTCAGAATGTTTTCACATTTTTCAACTTTGATTTATTTATGAAAACATAACGAAAATTTTCAAGTAATAAATAAAAAAGTTTTCCTAGGAATCCAAAGCTTAAACTAGAAAAGATGGTATGAACCATGTGCTATGTTATACTCCATCGAATAAGTTTTGTTTCAGAAAGAAATGTTGACTCGGGACAAATAGCAATTTGAACCTGCCAATGATTTATCAGGTATGCTTACGATCTTACATTAAAGAAACTAAATCTTGTCAAGACAAATTTAAAAAAAAAAAAAAATGGACAGAAAGGTAGTCAAGGACCCGTGGGGCCAATGAGGTGCGAGTTATCTTGGTTCTCTAGCTGTGAAACTAGTATAGGTTTGAGGGAGACGAGTTCAATTCGTGAACGTGAGTTAAAGGATTTCGTTTTTTGGTTACTTTAACAAAAATTAAAGCAAAAAAAAAAACAATTGACCGACGTCTAAAATAATAGTACGTGCGTGAGGGCTAGTGTACTTTAATGTGCACGTAAGAAAAAAACAAAAACAAACTCAAAATGATAGAACTTTCGAGTAGTGATAGTCATAATATGCAAAAGAAAGAAAGAAAACGAGGACATTTTTTCGACAAAAAAGAAGTCATGATATTCCAAAGAAAGAAAGAAAGAAAGAAAGAAAGAAAGAAAGAAAGAAGGGCGATAACTCATTGATTTCAAATGCCATTTACTAGAGGGTTAATGGTATACCTTTAATAAATTTATTGTACATTAACAACAAAATCTCTAACCGATATATTTATGATAAATTTACAATCAATTATTTTCTATTAAATTGAATTGAAACCACTAAAATTATAAATTGACACACATGTAATAAATGAAGAGTAAAACTCAAGATTGATACACATGTTATTTAACTCAGTAATTAAATGGTAAAATTTAACGAATGATTAAATGTATTAATTTGCCGTTTTTTTGTGATTAAAAAAATTAATTTGAGATAACATTATCATAGGTATATCAATTTGAGATTTCTCGTGATATTAACTCTTTACTGGAAGCCACAATCAAGGATTTTACTTGGGAGCTAATGGAGTATATTTTAACTGGGAGTATATTTTAACTGAGTTGATATTCCCAGTTAATAATATACTATGGGGAAAAGAAATCCAAAAACTAGTAATAATAAAAAATGGTTGGTCCCACGATCATTGACCGGTCAAATAGAACAGCTTTGACCAAATAAATATAATTTTTTCCTCGAGTGTGAAACGATGGAGCATTTTGGATCGCTTTTCAATTGTTTGAACCAGCTTTAAAGTGACTAAGTTCCAAGAAGTCGCCTAATAGTTTGGCCTTGATTTTAGTTCCAAATACATTGATCCTTCGAGGTCGACTTTCCAACCGGAGATAATTTTGAAATTTCACAAAAACTGGTTTTACAGTAAGAAATGACTCCTTATCTCCATTCAAGATCATATTATTATTAGCAAAGTATGAGTGAGTACGGCCAAACAAAATTATGAGTGCGTAAACTTGATTTTCTTGTGCATCGGTTTAAATCTCAATTGCTTATTCTCTGCTGCAGAATTTTAGGGAAAACTTGCACTATCATCAGTCTGACTATGAAGAGGTGGGCCTTGCATGAGCTTTGTCTTTATCTTTGGAAAGAAACGAAGACCGGAAGCAAAGGAGAAGATGCGAAGAAATGAAGGAAGAAACCTTCAGGCGCGATGTGTGGGGGTGGTGGTGGTGATTTGTTTTTGGGATTTATAATTTTTACCAAATTTTTTTAGACAAAAATATCCAAGTTTCGTCTTTTAGATCAATCATACTCTTGCCAGTTATCAAAAAATTGGCCGATCAGCAAGCTTTGACACCTATGTGAGATTGATTTTGTCATTTTAGGCAATTATTTGATTATATTCAGCTTAGGCTTTTTTTGTAAAACGAGTCTAATCCATCTCCTTGTTTAACATTTTCCCGAATAATAACAACCAAGCTGCCGTTTCTGTTTATATAAAAAAATATATAAAGAATAAAAAATGCCTTGGAATCGCTCAAGATATGAGCATATAGAAGGAACAAAGTGGTGGGGGCCACCTGCCCATCAAAATCAACTTGATCTTTTTTCCTTTTCTGGGCAAAGCCGCGTGGAGGGAGCTGGCACGAGACTGAGAGCAAACATTTTCTTGCGCTTTTGACTAAGAAACAAAGACAAAGAAAAAAAGGTGAGATATCATCAAATCACATGAAACTCATAATGATCGGTATAATGTGAATGCACTCAATTGACATTAGTGACGTTTATATGCTGCATAAATTTAGATAATAACAAAATAAGCTAAAATCTGAATTGCATTCCATGTTAGTGGATGCTTTACACTTTTGAAATACCATTCTTCATTAAAATCTAAACGCAAAAATCCTTTTTTGGACTAAATAATTTGAATAGGATGTGTTCTTTTACACCTAGTCAAAGTCTTTCTTACAAGGGTTAATACCTTGAAAAATTATATATTTTACCAAATTTTTAGACAAAAATAACTTGTACATTTTGTCAAATTTATGGACTAATTTATTCAATCATAAAAACAAAAACTGATAAAGACAATTATACCCTCTAAAAATACCACCAAAAAAATCACAAAAATTGCTTTGGCTCCGAAATATAAAATTGATTTAGTCATTTTACGCAATTATTTGATTATATTTACTTTTAAAATTTTTCGAAAAAACAAGTCTAATTTGTCAGTGCATGCTTTAACTTTTCAAAGTATACCATTGGGGTTTTTAGAGTCTAAAAAAAGATCCTCTTTTGAACTAAATAATCTGAATAGAATGTGTTGTTTTAGACCTAGTCAAATCTTTCTTACAAATTCTCATACCAAGCATCCAATGCTTTTGAAAATGACTACCACTTTGATTTGATAGGGAATGACATCACCAAGCATATGAATTCGAAAAAAGCATCTAATGAATAATGCCCTAGTCGAGCAAAAGATCCATCACTCCAAAGTAATAGGAGATAAGCTACTGGTGTACCAATTAATCATTTAGAGGTGTTCTTCTAGAAAATTTCTCATGTCTTTGAATTTATACATTAGAACCTACTGCATTACTTTCAATTGAACAAAAAGCTTGATCTATTCTCATGCCCGAGCTATGAAAAGGTAAAAGGCAATCCTTATCCAATTTGTAATTAGATTGCCTAATGCATAGAAAATGTGAAACCGATTGTTGGTGAAGTTGTGCTCATATCAAAGCCCTTCTCTCAAATCTGCACAAGTATCTACATACATGGATGACTAATACATCTTTTGAAGGATATTACAATTGATTTATATGTCAAAGCTATCCTCTCGAGTTACCAGTCGATCCGCACTCTAAGTTCAGATTTCTTCATTCTCATTGTATATTGATTTATTGGAAGGCATGGCAAAAAATCATGCGAAGCTTAGCTACCAAAATAGTAGTATGCAACAAATCACGCTAGCGACATTTTTCCCCGTGCCACAACACAGTTCTCAATAGGATCCCAAGCCGAGCTTGCTGAGCCCACCGGGCACCGCCTTCTTCTCTCCAATTTCCTGCCTCATCCTCTCATCTGCCTTGCCCACAAAGCTGGAAATTAATATAATATTCTTTGTTGACCTTCAAAAAAGAAAGTCATGCCTCTGCGTGTAAAGAAAATACCGAGAAGATCTGATGGGGAGCAAATCCCACTGACTGCGAATGCCATTTCCTGGAAGCCACAGCCAAGTACTTTATTGGGTGGCCAATGGAGTAGCTTACCTTTTAAGATCTCGCTTCATCCTTCAGCACCTTCATTTCCCAAGCAAACACACCAGCACCTGCCTCCTTTTACCAAATTCTAATGGCTTCTTCTTCTTCTGTGTTAATTATTTCGCGACCAAAGAAGTGACATTGGCATTGAGGCTTGTTTTCAGAAAGCTCGCCAAAGGAATTGACAAAAAAATATTCAATTGAGATCACGGCTTGTTACATCGTTCAAAGTGGGTTGTAGTTAAAATAATTGGAAAAGGTAAAGCCTCGATTTCAAACAACACTACTTGTATTTTACTAAGCTGGGATCTTCCATATGTATCATGTGTAAATAACAGACAAAGTGCATAGGTCTAGTCTGGTGCATATTTCCTTTTTTAAAAAAAGTAATAAAATAAAATAGAAAAGATAATTTTTGGGGACACGATGAGTTGAATGATGTAAACATGCACATGACTCCCTCATTCCATTCTTAAGCAAAAGATGGCTACTTAAAAATATGAAAATCAATTAATGGGGAAAAAACATAATTGTATCCAATACGTGTTAAAAAATCTATTTTATGACTTATTTTTTGGGGACGCAATGAGTTGAATAAGCAAAAAATCTAAACAATTTCCTACCTAATAATGTGAAAGATATGTTGCCATTCATAGAAGACGAAATATTGGAATGGAATATATCGGATTTGGGTTGAGAATGATAATTTTTTTTATTGCATACATAAATTTATAACTAATTTTTTTATATGCTTTGAATAATATTGAACTTTGGCAAATAAAATAAAGTAGGGATGTTCGATTCCCGATACAATTCAATGAAATTGATCACTTTTTTTCTTTTTTTAAATCACTAAAGAGTATTCGTGCACAATGAGAAAGTAACAAATCTTAAGATATTAACGGAAGTGATGATGAATGAAAAGTCATTATGCCATAACTTGTTATTCTATTAGATAAGATAGTGTTTAGTTCATATTTGATAAATTTTTTGAAGATATAAAAAATATATTTAGTTAGTCTAGTCCGATCCAATTTTCACTTTTAAAAATTAGGAATTAGATGTACATTTTCTGAAAATCGGACTCAATCGTCTGATTCGGTTCGGTTCGGGCAGTTCCAGATTTCGAACGGTTCATTTTGAACACTCGTAAAATAAAGTCACTTTCCGGTTTTTTTGTAAGACAAGAACAAACAATTTTAAAAATAAAAATGAACGAAAGAAAACTTCTTGTCCATTTGCGAAAAATGAAAAGAAAAAACAAAAATGAAAAAGGCACTTTTCCTGACACGGTGGCACCGTGACGGTGCGACGTTCGATGTTTCTCAGTCCGCATCGATTTCTTGACCAACTCCACGATAAAAGCATCACTCATCGCTCGACACGAATCCAAACTAAGCTCAGATTCTATCTTCCAATGTCGTCGTCGTCGTCTTCTCCTTCTCCTTCTTCTTCCAAAGCGAAATGGCCCTTCGACGTCTTCCTCAGCTTCAGAGGGGAGGACGTCCGCCAGGGCTTCCTCGCTGACCTCCACAAGTGTCTGCTTCATGGCGAAATCAACGCCTACATCGACAGCGAGGACTTGAGGCGCGGGGACGAGATCTCGCCCACCCTCATGAAGGCCATCGAGGAGTCGCGGATCGCCGTGCTCGTCTTCTCCGAGGACTACGCTTCGTCTAGGTGGTGCTTGGACGAGCTGGTGAAGGTGATGGAGTGTAGGAGGCTCAAGGGACAGCGGGTGCTGCCTGTGTTCTACAAAGTGAAGCCCGGGGATATTCGAGGGCTGAGAGAGAGTTATGGCGATGCATTGGCCAGGCACGAGGAGAAATTGGGAAAAGATTCTGAGAGAGTGAAGAAATGGAGGCAAGCTCTTACTGAAGCCGCCGATTTGTCCGGTTGGCCTTATGTCGATGGGCAATCACAGTAATCCTCTTCGACCCTGTAAAAGAATTTGAATTCTCTAATTTTGTTGATACATGATGGCATCGATTGTGCGTTGGACTTGAGTAATGTTTTGGACTGTTGAAGAGTGATTGTTTCCTTCGGTTAGTTTTAGTTAGTTCAATGGATTGTATGTTTTTGTTTATTCGTGTTCTTTTTGCTCCTTTGTTTTGGCAGAGATGAGACCGAGTTCATCGAGAAGATCGTCAAAGAGATCTCGAATATAGTAGCACGAGCACCCTTGAGTGTTGCCAAGTATCCCGTCGGTGTAGGTTGCCGGGTAGAAAAAGTAATGTCGCTGTTGAATATGGGCTCAGATGATACTCGGATCATAGGAATATGGGGAAATGGAGGTTTAGGGAAGACCACTATTGCTAATGATGTCTATAACAGAATTTATAGTCAGTTTGATGGGTGCAGCTTTCTTGCAAATGTTAGAGAAACTTCCGGTAGATCTGATGGCCTAGTTCATTTGCAAGAAAAACTGTTACGTGAAATATTATGGAAAGAAAGTATAACGGTCTTGAATGTGCATGGAGGCGCTAATCTGATACGAGATAGACTTCGCTGTAGGAGGATTCTGCTTGTTCTTGATGATGTGGATCATGAGGATCGCTTAAATGCATTAGCTGGAGAATGCGCATGGTTTGGAAAAGGGAGTAGGATCATCATTACGACAAGAGATAAACAAGTACTAACTTATTATCCGAAATATTGGGTATATGAAGTTGAACCATTAGATCGAGATGAAGCTTTTGAACTTCTGAGTTCATATGCTTTAAACCAGACAAACGACATAAGCAGGGATCTCATACATGATATTTTGGGCTATGCTAAAGGTCTTCCCTTAGCGATTGTGGTCTTGGGTTCCTTTTTATGTGGTAGAAGCAGAGGGGAATGGGAGAGCACATTGCGTAAAATTTCTAAAAGTCCTATGAAAGATATAAACAGTGTTCTCAAGATAAGTTTTGATGCACTAGAGGAGAATGAGAGGAACATCTTTCTTGACATTGCTTGCTTCTTTAAGGGGAGGGAAATGAATTATGTAACCAGAGTTCTTGATAGCTATGATTTAGACACATTAATTGGGATTCAGACTCTTATAGAGAGATCCTTAGTAACAATTGAGTATGACAGCAAAGTGCAAATGCATGACTTGATTCAGCTTATGGGTCAGGATGTCGTTAAAAAGGAGTGTCCGAATGACCCTGGTAAACGGAGTAGATTATGGTGCTACGATGATGTTAATGAAGTATTGTCGGCGGCTACGGTGAGAGCTTCTCATGAAACCACCAATAATCTTATCTTCTTTAATTTACATGTTATTACTGAATTGCGGTTGGTTATAAATGTTTATTTTCTTTTCCTTGATAGGGAACCAGTGATGTTAAAGGCATAGTGCTGCAGTTGTGGAGACCAGCAAAGCTACACATCAGTCCCAGTGCTTTCACGCACATGAGGAGACTGAAATTGCTCATACTTTCGAATGCACGAATCAGCGGAGGTCCCGTATGTCTTCCTGATGATTTAAGGTGGCTTGAATGGCATAGATGTCATTCAGCCACTTTGGAGTTTAGTGCTGGTCCAAAAAAACTTGTTTGCTTTGATGTGAGTGGCAGCCAGATTAAGAAATTGAGAGGATACATAAAGGTACGTCATAAATGCTTTAATTGACGGTTTTCATTTTCGGCGCATACAAATTGAATTTATCAAAATCTTGTTCAGCTGTTCTTTTTAATTTGCAACGTTTTAGGAATTTGAAGTTTCTGAATTTTTAGCCACTATAAGTTGCTGCTTTGTGTCCCTGACCTTTCAGAGGTGCCAAATTTAGAGGTATTAAACTTAAGTAGGTGGTCAACCCTCAAGGCTTCCAAGCATTGCCAAGTTAGCTAATATTAATTTGAGTGATTTACCAACTCTTCATGGGTTAGGTTACCATCTAGTGTTAGTTTTTCTAACTCTTATTTGATTTGGTTAATGATGTTTTGAAATCACTTTTGATTTAACAATTTACCAATATTTAATTTGCAGATGTTATAAGAATGTTAAAGTTTCCAACTCTTACAAAAATTACTGAATTTTATTTGTGTCGATTTACCAATGTTTACATGATTGTCACTTAAACAAGTTGGATCATTCCCCAAGCAAATGTGGTAAGTTATGTGAATAGTTGATACTTTTGAAACAACCAAATAAAAGTTAGTGAGTGATTCAAATAGGAGAGTGTAACTTAATCACCACAAATGATGGCAATTGTAATGATGTTAGTAATATTCAACATAATTAGTAATTTCATAGAAGAGTGGTGATGTTAACATGCTAGTAGGCTTTCCAAATTAACCTTGTTATACTATTGAAACAGTGGGTACTTCTGAAACAATGGTAATTAACTCAAATAAGTGTTGATAATTTTGGATATGAGTTATTAACCTTTTCCAGTTGGTAAGTTGCCACAAATGTCAGTAAATTATCGGATTGGTTTGTACCTTGAAGCAATCAAATAAATATTGATAACTAACTCAAATATCTATTGGTATTTTCATGTAAGAGTTCTTAAATTAGCTCTGCATATAATTGTTGGTAAAAATTAGTTGGTAATTTAGATAATTGGTAATTTAGTATAGGACTTAGTTCAACTCATCGATAACTTCAACAAATAAATATCGGTAAATTATAGAAACAACTTCAATTTTTATAAACAATCTAATAATCGTTAGTAAGTGGACTCAATTAGCAGTTGATAATTTTCTAGAACAAATAGTATCTTAAACGAGTTGTTAAGCTGACAAATAAACATTCATAGATTATTAAAACAGTTTACAATTTCAAAACACTAGAAAAAACATTAGTAGTGATTCAAATAAAAATTGGTTATTTTTTTTTTAAATTGTAAATTTAACACATTGGTAACTCAAACAAATAAATGTAGTATAGAAAAAATGGTTGGTGATTCCAAATGAAATAAACATCGGTACAAGGACTCAAACAAGAGTTGGTAGTTTTATATAGTCATTTGTAGTCCAAATGTTTTTAAAGACCCTTTCCATGAGAGAATTGAGAAGGCACGGTTTCATAACTCCTTGGATGACATAAATCACATTTAAGAAATAATAATACTAATTGATCAATTATATTCAACTCGTATTTGACAAATAAATAAAGGTAATAAATCAACAAAAAATTCATCCTCACACCTTGCAGCTCGTACTGTGAGTTGACCGTAATTCTTGAACCCATTTACTATAGAGAACATATCGTAAAGATCTATAGATAATTTATGTTTGTTTCTTTCCCTTGTTTGATATTCAAGAGAAATCATAAATCTAGAATATCCAAAAACTTTTTCTTTCATATACAATGAAAGGAGTTTGAAAGAAGTGGTTAATGATAGATTAATTACATCGTCATTTACAAATAAATGAATATAATAAAACTACCCATCATGGGAAAAAAAGGGAAATCTATAATTGGTGAGTTTTATTACATGACTATGTATATTTCATTGACAAATTAACTCTACATTTGAGGCCCAGACGTTTATTGCATCATCGATCCAGACTCCTTTGCGGCTTCATGTTAGGTGGAAACAGATCGCCCAACTTGTGTGATTGAGGGGATGAATCTAACATGATTACTTTCTTGGCCCAATCACTTCGGCCATTCCATGGCCTTCCATTCAACATAGGAAACTGGCCTCAAAAACGAAAATCAGTCGATTAGAATATTGGGCGGTCGGACTTATTCATAGGCGGCTCATGTGAAACCAAAAGAAACGGGCAACTGGCCCGTTCGATTAAACGCGTGGAGAAGATACTACTTATCGACAGTAAACTTACGAATGATGGTGAAAAATTATTCAGTATAGTTTCTCGCTTAGTGATTTCCGTTGTGGTGGGGCTTTCCCATTTAAAATCTATTCGAGTTAGAAACATGTTTGTGGGCTTTGGTCGGAGCTCATTAGGGAGACCAAAAAACCAAAGTCCTACTCATTTTTCCAAGCCTCGCACGGTGGGCACAGGTTATTGCCGAAGTGCTTCCAAATGATGGACGAGTCATTCGAGGCCCGAAGTTTTAAGAATTGTACTCATCGATATAACGTGTCAAAAACCAAAGTCTTACTCATTTTTTTTTTTCAAATAATCAGTCACTATTCTATGTTTAATAGTCATATCAAACAATTAGGAGTCACATTTAACGTAAGCCCTTGCCATGAGTAGCTTTTCATTTTCATAGCTATTTACATTTGCAGAACTTAATGACTGCACTGATATGTTTTTGCAGGATTTTAGAATGTTGAAGGACATCAATTTCAGTCAATGCAATTTCCTGACTCGTGTTCCTGACATTTCATGGGCTCCAAATTTGGAGAGATTGGATTTCGATAGCTGTGAATGCTTGGTGGAGGTTGATCAATCCGTCGGATATCTTGACAAGTTAGAATTTTTATCATTAAGTTCGTGCTCTAAGCTTAGTATCTTTCCTAGCATACTCAAGACAAAATCTCTTCGCAAACTTTATCTCTCCGGTTGCTCTAAACTCAAGAAGTTCTCTGATATTCTGGTAAAGATAGAACATCTAGAGGAACTTTATCTAGAAGGAACAGCTATTAAAGAACTCCCTGCATCCATTGATAATCTTGTCTCTGTAAGGCGAATACATTTAGTGAACTGCAAAAGTCTCATAAGGCTTCCATCAAGCATTTATAAATTGCAAAATCTGAGCGACCTGTATCTTAAGGGTTGCTCAAATTTTATCATGTTTCCGAAGAACTTGGAGGATCCAACTGATCTTGATGGTGGCTTCGGATTCCCAAATCTAGACAGGCTAGATCTTGACGGTTGCAATTTATCAGGGTTAGATTTCCTCGAGGGTTCTTCCAATTTTCCCAGATTGAGGTACGTAAATCTTAGAGGGAACAAGTTCACTCATATGCCGAGGTGCTGCCGCAAATATGATAATTTGAAAGACTTGTATCTGGATAATTGCGAGCAACTGCAAGAGATTCCTCAGCTTCCATCAAATATCCGGATCATAAGAGCAAATAATTGCAGATCTCTACAAAAACTCCCAGATTTTTCGAGTCGCTCCAACTTCTCCAAAGTTAACTTCTCTTCATGCTGTGGATTATCACGGAAAGGGTTCGATCTGCCTGGTGTGTCAATACTCGAGGTCTCTCTCTCTCTCTCCTCTCTCTCTCTCTCTCTCTCTCTCTCTCTCTCTCACACACACACACACTTTGAATGCTGTATGACAGTATCTCCGGAAGACGAAGAAGAGCACCGTCGAAATTCTCCTAATTGGAGGAGAGATGCCAGGATGGATTCACCATTGTGAAGAGGGATCTATATCTTTCAAGGTTCCCAAGGATCTGTATGACAACTTCTTAGGACTTGCACTCTGTGTGGTTCTTGGGCTGGAGGAAGGAAAAGTGGTCGATGTTTCATGTGAGGTCCAGATTTTTGTCAATGGCAAAAGGGTGATTGTGCATGAAAGAACCTTTTATTCACTGGAATCCGATCATGTGTGGCTTGAATATCATCGAGGCAGAGCTCTGTGGGAAGTAGAGAAGTATCTGCAAAATGATTGGAGCCATTTTCAAGTTCACCTTAGAGTTTCAAACGGAAACATAAAGAAGTGTGGGTTCCGTCTAATATGCCAGCAGCAGGAGGATGATTTGAGGATCGAGCCCCAATGCCCTCATCCAAAAGAAACAAATTGGCTTCTCAAGGAAAGAGACTCAGAGGAAGACAATTCAATAGACACCAAGGAAGAAGATAGTCCAATCGAAATAGATGGAGAGTAAAGCTTACCAACTTAACAAAGATAAGATGGTCTTAACTATGGTTCCACCGGCACCAACTATCATACGAGTGTTAGCTTGTGAAACATTCCTGTCGAATTGGCCACGACTTGTTGAGGAGTTGATTCTAGGGGAAGCGATTCCAATGCATTTTTCTTTTCCGTTTTCTTTTTTTTCGTCTCTACTAGAAATTTTAAAATGTCTGCTCCTTAAAAATTGAAAATCACAATGAAGTACGGGTTCTGCATCATGCTATTAATACTGACATGGTTGAGGAACTATTCCTTACTCTCTTTCTATATGAATTGTGATGCAGAATGCATTAATCCAAACTTAAGTGGATGCTTGTTGAATGGCCATGGTCTTCCTAGTTGCTCTGTGAATGTCACTTAGACCTCTGTCACCTCTCTTAATCCAATTAATGATGCCAGTGCTTCATTCTCTAAAATTCTGAAATAGCAAGTTTTGCTCAATCTGATATGATCTATATCTTTAAGAAAGTGTTGATCTAATTGCATCAAAGATCAAAAGGTCGACACCTTGGGAAGATTAGTTGATTCCTCTGTTACAAGGTAGACAGAATTGGATAGGTAAACAAAGTATTGTGTCATAACTAGAGGCTTCTTTGAACTGTAATGTCTTGAACTTGGAGCGGGTTGCTCACCTGCTGTGCCATTAATAAAATCTTTCTTGAGGGGAGAAAAGAGAAGAAGACAGAATGGCGATTTATGGTTGAGTCACGTTATCACGAAACTCCATTCACTCCCACTTCCTTTAACCAATAATTTACCTTACATAGATTTCACCTCGAAGTGTACTCCCTTGTCTGTACTATTCTCAAGTTTCAACAACAGTTTTAAGCAGCTAAAATCTTCTACAATGAAAAACAACTTCTGTTATTTTGACCTTCAGCTGAAGCAGCATTGTTGCGCACCAATCTCTCTAGTGAAATAGCTATTTTGTCTGACCAAACTGTAATTACGAGGATCTTTATTCTAGTTTACATCCAATCTCTCCCATCATTTTTCTCTATCTCTTCTACAATGCTAGGATCCAATCATCTTCATTCCTGTTGAAACAAAAGAGTGAGAGAGGTATGGATGATTATGAAGTATCGGTCATTATGTAGCCTGAAGTGTACAGCATAATCTGATAAGAGGAGTATTAAACGGGCCCAGAAATTTGTGATTAATTTCAGTCTTCTCTAGTTAATAATGGCTTCGGTAGCAATAAAATTTATTAGACACACACACAAAGCATATGAGCATATGCTGCTATTGAGTAGAGCAAAGAATGCCAAGTTTTGATCTATACTCTTCAATTCATATTACAGAGACTACCGTGTAACTTTACTATTGCTGGATAATGTACATATTGGTGCCATTGAATACAGATCATTTTATTCAATCAATATATCTTATGGATGAAATGCAGAAAGTTCTGAAAGGATGCGTTGAACTCGACTTTAGAGCGCAGGTTTCTCATTTCAAGTTCTCTTTTCCACTCGAACCATATGTTGGAAATGATAATAGAGCTACCATACTTCAATACAGATGCCCTTAACTTATACCCAACAAAAACACGGTAGAAATCGATGTCATCGGTTAGGTCGACTCGATTGGTTGATTGGTGTCGGCATTAAGCTAGTCAAGTCTCAACACTTTCTTTCCCAGACAGTTAAAATTATTTTTGATAGGAGAAGGTAATGGGTTTGACATCGGGGATTAATCATCATACAGATGCATTCTCATCAGATTGGCGGATTCAGAGAGAGCCTCCCTCCATTTCTTGACCACCTCCAAGCCCGTCCCATATTTGAGTTTGAAATTAGTTCTCTTTTTTGTCCAGTTTTTTTTTTTTTTTAATATATAGCAGTTTGTTCGATTCAATTTGTTCTATATTGCCCGAGTAGATGTATAAGGATATTCCATGTTTACGTAATTCCGTGTATAAATTTATGGGAGGATTGGTGCTGACGCTAGGTGTAATGCTGAATGTCCTGGAACTGACATCCAACTCCGTCCATAGAAAAAACTATCATTTCTACTTTGCAACCGAACCAAATAGTTATGAATGGCTTCGCCATCTCCAGTTCCAAATCTTAACTATCTCGCATTTTCAATGAAATTTCGACACTCTTTCTCGCCAAAATTAAGATCTTTATAACCTCCTGCCTCAACAACGGGTGATTAAAAAAATTCTTGTCGATCCTTATACCAGATTTATCATTTCAATTCAAGCCTTCTTTTCACATGAGCATCCAACTTCTTGGGGGCATCCAACTTCTTGGGGCATCTTTGATCACGAACTTTCCCAGGACTCAAGTTACGATTGTGGTCAAGATGGAAAGATGATATTCTGTACTTTCCACCTAGACATAAACAAGCACTAATCTTTGCTTACACATTGTTCCTGACATAGCCTTGGCTTGACAACGTGAAGCAATCCACACTCTTTCCATAACGAGAACAAGCAAAAATCAAGTATTAGATCTTACTGTCATCTCCATTTTGCGAGCTCCTCCACTGAATCCGACTTGTTTAGCCTATCTTTTCTAATACTCTTAGAGTTCCTCTACAGAATCGAGTACCATCCCTTGCCTCGGTTTTATTACAATTTCTTTGTCAGTTTGATTTCCTTTTGGCTCATCTGTAGCAGCTTCTCTTTCACATTCTTCACCATTAGATAGTATGACATCACTCTCCACTTACTAGTGTTGAAATGAGTTCTTCTTGTGTTTGCTAAAATTACAAAAAACAAAACTTTTAGTATGACAATTAATTAGTGATATCAGTACTTGAAGATACACATGAAAGCAATTACTAACACAATTGTATTGATGAGCTTTCTCAATTTCTCTCTACCGTTGGACACAAGATTGGTGGTGTATTTGAACTAAAGGTCCAACATTTGTAGGGTTGGATCTAAAGAACGTCATAATTTACAATGCAACGACATCAAACATTTGTGGCCTGGACTTGAAGAACGTCATAATCAATTTTTTTTTTAAAGTATGGTATACAGGTAATATGATTAGCCTCCTTTTCATTTCTCTATGTTTCTTAATAACATGCATGAACAATGTTTTTGGAGATATGTGTATAGGTGTTTTTACTTCCAATGCGAATCATTTTGATTCAATTTTACCAATACATGTGTTCATGTTTTGAGAAACAAATCCCAACATATCACCATGGCCACCTCCTCTCTTTGCAATCCCTTCACCCATTGCCACGTTAACACTCGCCGTGGCTGGCCCCGCTCAACTCAATCGACGTAGTCTCGCCTCCGTCCGAGCTGCATGATGCTGCCGTCGAGGCCCCAAACTTAATCACGTCTCTCTCCCTCTCTCTACACATCAGATTTGAGGTTGGAAGCCTAGATCTAACGGTGCTCATTGCTGTGGTCGCGGCCTTGCGACCGCCCAAAGCCCCCTATCTTCATTGACAGAGGACACAATGGTGATGACGTGTTACCTGACCGTGTTAGCTGGGTTCACTCCTATGTGGAGGAAGCCCAATGAGTTGCAAGCTCAAAAAGGGCTTGAGCCCATATAATAAGTTATATGAGGAAATATGGTTTCTCACTATCTATATAAAGATGTAGCAGAAAAGGAAATAGTAACAAAAAAGAAAAAAAAAAAAAGAAAACAGAAAAGGGGTTTTGGGCAATATCGATTTACATCAAGCTGGCGTCGGAGGTCGATTCGTGGTCCGATTGAGCTGAAATGTTGTCAGCATGTTCGTGGCGCAATTTAATCCAATCTGAACGGTTTGATTTTCGTTTGAAGCTCCATACATTAGGTTTTTCGTGGATTGATCAAAACCTGCGTTTTTGGTCAGATTTATCCTTGATCTCTTGTGAAGTTCATGTGTATTGCCAAGAATCATGTTCTTGAGGTGTTTACTGCTATGTACCTCTAGTATTTGCTAGAGAAGAACAATTTTATTGATAGTGAAGATTTTCAGGTGGACTCCGGTCCCGTGGTTTTTTATCTCCTCACATCGAGGAGGTTTTCCACGTAAAAAATCGTCTTGTGTTCGCGTGCTTGGTATTTATTTTACTCTACTATATCAATTCCTATTAGGTTTACACAAGAGGGGAGATTATTTTATTCTGCTGCGTTGATTCGATATTGTTCGAATTATTACCGTTCTCCCATCCGAGTGGTATCAGAGCATCAGGTTATTGCTTGATTTTTCTGCCTTGTGTTAAATAATGGAAACGAATACAAGTAGAATGATTACATTGAATGGTTCGAATTATCATATCTGGAAAGGGAAGATGGAAGATCTTTTATATGTGAAAGAATTTTATTTGCTTGTATTTGCTGAGGAGAAACCAGAGAATAAAACTGATGCTGAATGGTCTATATTTCATCGTCAAGTATGTGGTTATATCAGGCAATGGGTAGATGATAATGTTTTAAACCATATTATTAAGGAAACACATGCACGCAGTTTATGGGATAAGCTCGAGCAGTTATATGCTCGAAAGACTGGGAATAATAAGTTATTTTTGATAAAACAGATGATGGCTCTGAGATATCATGATGGTACTCGTTTGACTGATCATTTAAATTCTTTTCAAGGAATTATAAATCAGTTGGCTGCGATGGGAATCAAGTTTGATGATGAGATACAAGCACTATGGTTGCTTGGTACTTTGCCGACTCATGGGAGACGTTAGAATATCTTTGTCTAATTCTGCCCCGGATGGTACAATTACCATGGATTTAGCCAAGAGTAGTATTTTGAATGAAGAGATGAGAAGGAAGACACAGGGATCATCCTCTTCATATTCGGATGCCTTGGTTGTTGAAAAAAGGGGGAGAAGTGAGTCTCGAGGTCCGAGAAATAGAGATAAAAGTCGAGACAAAAGAAGAGGTAAGTATAATAAATTTGCTAATATTGAGTGCCATTATTGTCATTAGAAGGGACATATTCAGAGGTTTTGTCGCGGTAAAAAGGGAGAAACAAAAGGAGAAAGGTAAAGAGAAGAAAAGTGATGATGACAGTGATGACAATAGTGTCGCTGCACTTAAAGAAGACTTTCTCACTATTTTTGATGGTGATGTGGTGAATTTTGTTTCTCATGAGACCAGTTGGGTAATTGATAGTGGCGCATCCATTCATGCTACATCTCGTAGGGATTTCTTTACATCATACAGGTTAGGTGACTTCGGATCTGTGAAGATGGGAAACAATGGACTAGCTCAAGCTGTAGGCATCGGTGATGTGTGCCTAGAAACCAGCAATGACACAAGGTTAGTATTGAATAATGTTAAACATATACCGATATCCGCTTGAATTTGATTTCTACGAGGCAAGTTGGATGATGAGGGGTATTGCAACACCTTCAGTAATGGTCAATGGAAGCTCACCAAAGGTTCTCTTGTTGTGACTAGAGGTGAAAAATATTCTTCGTTATACATTAGGCAAAGTTGTCCACATACAAAATTAATGCAGTAGATAGCGAAGATGCAGCTGAGTTATGGCATAAGAGGCTCTAGTCACATCAAAGTGAGAAGGGTTTGTCAATATTGGCCAAGAAGAAGCTCCTTTCAGATTGAAAAGTTCAGTGCTAAAGAAGTGTGCTCATTGTTTAGCAGGAAAACGAACGAGTTGCATTTAAAAGCTCCCTCCTTCAAGAAAGTCGGGTATACTTTGGATTTAGTGCATTCGATGTTTGCGGTCCTATGAAAACAAAATCACTTGGTGGCTCTCTTTATTTTGTTACCTTCATAGATGATTTCAAGGAAAATTTGGATTTATACCTTGAAAACTAAAAATCAAGTGTTAGATGCTTTTAAGCAATTTCAGGCTTTAGTTGAGAGACAGACTGGAAAGAAATTGAAATGCATTAGAACTGATAACGGGGGAGAATATATTGGACCTTTTGATGAATACTACAGACAACAAGGTATTCGACATCAAAAGACACCTCCCAAGACGCCTTAGTTAAATGGCTTAGCTAAGAGAATGAACAGAACATTGGTTGAAAGGGTAAGATGCTTACTTTCACAGTCAAAGCTACCTGGATCTTTTTGCGGTGAGGCTTTAAGTACATTTGTGCATATATTAAATCTTACTCCATGCGTTCCTTTAGAGTTTGATGTTCCTAATAGAGTTTGGACAGGCAAAGAAGTTTCTTATGATTATTTGCGTGTATTTGGGTGCAAAGCATTTGTGCATGTTCCCAAAGATGAGAGGTCTAAACTTGATGTGAAAACACGACAAAGTGCATATTTATTGGTTATGGACAGGATATACTTGGCTACAAATTTTATGATCCACTTGAAAAGAAAATTGTAAGAAGCGAGAGACGTTGTGTTTATGGAAGATCAAACAATAGAGGATATTGAGAAATCGAAGATGATTTCAGCACCACGGGTTAGTGATAATCTGGTTGATTTAGATCCAGTTCTCTTACAAATATTCCTACACGGGTTGATGAAGAGCAGCCGGAAGTCAATGTTCCAAATAACGCACATGTTCCCGAACATGTTGAAATAGATAATACTATTCCTGAACTGAGAGGCTCAATTAGATGTTCCACTTGGATGTTCCAGTCAGGAGATCCTTTAGAGACCGACGACCTTCCACAGTGTATTCTGAAGATGAGTATGTATTATTGTGATGCAGGTGAACTAGAGTGTTATGCAGAAGCAATAGAAGATGAGTACAAAAGCAATTGGTTCGATGCTATGCGAGATGAGATGCAGTCACTTTATGATAATTATACTTTTGAATTGGTGAAGTTACCTAAAGGTAAAAGAGCTTTGAAGAACAAGTGGGTATATAGGTTGAAGCAAGATGAACATACTGCACAACCACGGTTCAAAGCTAGATTGGTTGTTAAGGGATTCGGTCAGAGAAAGGGTATTGATTTTGATGATATATTTTCTCCGGTAGTGAAAATGTCTTCTATTCGTGTGGTACTAGGCTTGACAGCTAGCTAGATTTAGAAATTGAGCAAATGGATGTTAAAACGGCATTCTTACATGGTGACTTAGAGGAAGAGATATACATGGAACAACCTGAGGGTTTCAAAGTGAAAGGGAAAGAGGACTATGTGTGCAAATTGAAGAAAAGTCTCTATGGCCTAAAATAAGCACCGAGACAGTGGTATAAGAAATTTGCGTCAGTTATGATAGAACAGGGCTATAAGAAGACTTCCTCGGATAACTGTGTGTTTGTCCAAAAATTTTATGATGATGACTTTATTATTCTCTTGCTTTATGTTGATGATATGCTGATTGTTGTGGAATGCTTCAAGAATTGAGTTATTGAAGAACAGATTGAGCAAGTCTTTTGCCATGAAAGACTTGGGCTCGGCGGCGAGATTCTTGGCATTAGAATTACCCGAGACAGAGATGCTAAGAAGTTATTTTTGTCGCAAGAGAAATATATCGAGAAGATCCTTGAAACTTTACATGGACAAGGCTAAAGTGGTTAGTACACCTCTTGCTGCCCACTTTAAGTTAAATATGATGCAAAGTCCTACGACTGATAAAGAGAAGACAGATATGGAAAGTATTCCATTTGCTTCAGTTGTAGGAAGCTTAATGTATGCGATGGTATGTACACGCCCAGACTTGGCGCATATAGTTGGCGTTGTTAGTCGCTATTTATCAAATCCAGGTAGAGAGCACTGGAATGCAGTGAAGTGGATTATGAGGTATCTTCGAGGAACTTCAAATTTGAAACTTAGTTTCGGGACCAGAAACTTGAGTTAGTTGGAAACTGATTCCGACTTGGCGGGAGATATTGATACTCGTAAATCTACTTCTGATTATTTGATTTCTTTTGCGGGTGGAGTTGTGTCATGGAAATCAAGATTGCAAAAGTGTGTTGCACTTTCTACAACCGAAGCTGAATTTATTGCAGTGACTGAAGCTAGTAAAGAGATGCTATGGATGAAGAAGTTCTTAGAAGAACTTGGGTTCAAGCAAAAGAGGTATGTGCTATTTTGTAATAATCAAAGCGCAATTCATCTTGGTAAGAATTCATCTTTTCATTCTAGATCGAAACATATTGATGTTAGATATCATTGGATAAGGGATGTTCTAGATGAAAAGTTGTTGGAACTTGAGAAAATTCATACGGATCATAATGGCTCCAATATGATGACGAAGACTCTACCAAGAGAGAAGCTTGAACATTGCCATTTGATAGCAGGGATGGTGAATCCCTCCACATTATCGTGAGGGGGAGATTTGTTAGCTGGGTTCACTCCTATGTGGAGGAAGCCCAATGAGTTGCAAGCTCAAAAAGGGCTTGAGCCCATATAATAATTTATATGAGGAAATATGGTTTTTCACTATCTATATAAAGATGTAGCAGCAGAAAAGGAAATAGTAACAAGAGAAAAAGAGAAAGCATAAAATCTGGGGTTTTGGGCAATATCTAATTTACATCAAGCTGGCGTCGGAGGTCGATTCGTGGTCCGATTGAGCTGAAATTTTGTCAGCATGTTCGTGGCGCAATTTAATCTAATCTAAATGGTTTGATTTTCGTTTGAAACTCCATACATCAGGTTTTTCGTGGATTGATCAAAACCTGCGTTTTTGGTTAGATTTATCCTTGATCTCTTGTGAAGTTCATGTGTATTGCCAAGAATCATGTTCTTAAGGTGTTTACTGCTATGTACCTCTAGTATTTGCTAGAGAAGAACAATTTTATTGATAGTGAAGATTTTCAGGTGGACTTCAGTCCCGTGGTTTTTTATCTCCTCACATCGAGGAGGTTTTCCACGTAAAAAATCGTCTTGTGTTCGCATGCTTGGTATTTATTTTACTCTACTATATCAATTCCTATTAGGTTTACACAAGAGGGGAGATTATTTTATTCCGCTGCGTTGATTCGATATTGTTCGAATTATTACCGTTCTCCCATCAGACCGCTCTTACGTTTCCATTTGTTGGTTGGGTCCACCTTCATGTGGGGCCCAGCCAGCTCTAAAAAAAAGAAAAAGAAAAGAACAAAAAGAAGTGGAAGTTGTCGTATGTGGGGTTTCCGTCGAAAAGTGAAGAGACGAGAGAGAAAAAGAAAAAAAACTGCACAAGGAAGGAAGAAGAAGGAAGAGGGCTGCAACTTTGCGGCTTTGATTCGAAGGCCAAATATTGACAAAATCGGCTCAAATTTCAGTATGTTGTTCGTGAGACCGAGGGCTACAAGTTGATGGTTTTTGTTCGTCGAGAACCGTCTCCGAATCCTCTAGTTTCGGTTAAGGTTTTCTTGCTCCCAACTTGTTTGTCTACCTATGTGGTGAGAAAAAGATGATTGTAATGTTGATGTTGAGCCTCTAGTGTGTGACTAGAGAAGAATACTTTGTTTATCCCGCTATTCTTGGTGATTAGTGGATGTTTTTGGGCGGTCCGTGGTTTTTCCCGCATCGGGTTTTCCACATTAAATCCTTGGTGTTGTTATTTGCTTTGTCTACTTATTATTTCGGCGTTATATTTGCATTTTGTGAGGCTATATATTGCTGGTTGTTGCTTGGGGGTTAAGAAATTTTTAGTTGATTTTGCTTCGGTGGAGAAATTGATCCTGGATTGCGTTTGGCCGTGGTGAATTGTTGTACCTGAGTTCTCCCCAATAAGTGGTATCAGAGCACGGTTGAATTTTAGTGTTAAATGGAAGAAACCATCAGCACCATGTTTAAATTAAATGCCTCGAATTATTCTATTTGGAAGCCTCGGATGGAAGATGTGTTATATTGCAAAGACTTATTTGATCTTATTGAGGGTGATGAAGCCAAAGGAGATAAGGAAGATAAAGAATGTGAGAGAATGAATCGGAAAACAGTTGGGTTTATTCGACAATGGATTGATGATAGTGTGTTTCATCATGTTGCTCAAGAAACAAAGGCGGACACTTTGTGGAAGAAATTACAAGATCTTTATGAGAGAAAAACTCCACAAAATAAAGCTATTCTAGTTAAGCGACTTGTGAATTTGAGATACAAGGAGGGGAGTAACATGGCGGAACACTTGAGTGAATTTCAAGATGTTGTAAATCAATTGACAAATCTTGAGATTAATCTTGGTGATGAATTGCAGTCATGCTTATTACTTGGTACTCTTCTTGATAGTTGGGACACCTTGGTTGTGGCATTAAATAACTCGGCTCCTTTTGGTGTGCTTTCTATGAGCATGGTTAAAGAAAGCTTGTTCAATGAAGAAACAAGAAGAAAATGCTTGAATTATGCTTCCACATCAGATGCTCTTGTTATAGAAAATAGGGGGAGAAGTCAATCAAGAAGGTTTCAAAGAAATGATACCCGAGGCAAGTCAAGAGGAAGGTCGAAATCAAGACCGAGGAGGAGTGTCAAGTGTTATAATTGCGGCAAAATGGGACATTATGCAAAAGAGTGTTGGTTGCCAAAGAGAGATAGATTCCATGATAGAAATGGAGATCAAAAGAAAGAAGAGAAACAAGCTACAATGGCGGTTGCATCCGATGGCGATATTGTGTTTGTATGTGATGACGGATATGTGAATTTTACATGCCAAGACTCTATGTGGGTTGTTGATTCTGCGGCTTCTTTTCATGCCACCTCACGGCGTGATTACTTTGCTTCTTATCGCAGCGGCGACTTTGGTTGCATAAGGATGGGAAATAGTGATGTTTCCAAGGTTATTGGCATGGGAGATGTTTATTTGGAAACTGACGTCGGATGTAATTTGATTTTGAAAAATGTGAGACATGTTCCGGATATTCGATTTCACTTGATCTCTACGGGTGCCTTGGATGATGATGGTTATTGTAATTCATTCTTTGATGGAAAATGGAAGTTGATTAAAGGTTCTATGGTAGTGGCAAAATGTAAGAAGACAGGCTCTCTCTACACCATGCAAGCTGACTTGATTAAAGAAGAGGTAAATGCAGTAGAGGATTCCTCAGTTGATTTATGGCATATGAGGCTGGGTCATCTTAGCAATAAAGGACTTGAAACTCTTGCTAAAAAGAACTTTTTACCTTTGAAAGAGAAAAATCTAAAGGAATGCACTCATTGTCTGACTGGTAAGCAACATAGATTCTCATTTCATAGTTCCTCTCCACACACGAAATCAAATGTACTTGATTTAGTTCACACTGATATTTGTTGCATGGATGCTAGAACTCTTGGAGGTGCATTATACTTTGTGACATTTATTGATGACTGTTCTAGAAAAGTGTGGGCTATTGCTTTGAAATCTAAAGATCAGGTACTTGCAGCTTTCAAGCAATTTCATGTCAATGTGGAAAGAGAAACCGGGAATAAGCTGAAATGTGTTCGGGCTGACAACAGTGGTGAATATAGAGGCCCATTTGAACACTATTGCAGGGATTATGGTATCAAGCTTGAGAAGACTGTTCCAAAAACACAACATAATGGAGTGGCAGAGAGAATGAACCGGGCAATTAATGATTGGATTCGGTGTATGCTTTCTCATGCGAAGTTGCCTAAGTCATTTTGGGGTGAAGCGATGAGAACAGCAGTAGACTTGATAAATCTATCTCCATCAGTTCCTCTTAAGGGGGATGTTCCACAAAGAGTTTAGAGTGGCAAAGATGTTTCCTACAGCCATCTAAAAGTGTTTGGTTGTCGGGCTTTTGTGCATGTTCCAAGAGATGAAAGATCCAAGCTTGATGATAAGTCTAAACAGTGTATCTTCTTAGGTTATGGACATGAAGAGTTTGGTTACAGGTTATGGGATCCAGTTGCAAAGAAAGTCATTAGAAGCCGAGATGTGGTGTTTTGTGAGTATCAAACTATTGAAGACATTGACAAGGTGGAGAGACCAAAGAATATAGCTCAACGTTCAGTTAATTTCAGCCCAAATCCTTATAATGTTGATAGAAATTATGGTGAAGAAGTGCATGGAAGTCATGAAGATGGTGAGTCCTCACATAATGTTGATTCTTCAGCTGATACAGGTGAAATAGTTGAGCAAGAGCAATCGAGCGGGGACACCCTGGAAATGGCCATAAATGCGCAAGACGACACTAAGTCCCGCCATAACTTTAAAATGGTACACTTAAGTGCCATCATCGGAGTAAAATGGGACACTTAAGTGCCACTCCGCGAAAATCCGGCCAAATAGCTGACGTGGCGACTTTCCGCGAGCTCGGTCCCAAACGGCGTCGTTTTGCACGCCGACGTGGCGGAGAAAATGCAAAAACGACGCCGTTTCACGTCTACGTGTAAATAATAGTATATAAATTAATTAAATTAGATTTAAAATATTCAAAAATTTAAAAAAAATAAGAAAAATTTAAATTTTTTTAAAAATTAAGAAAAATTTTAAAATTAAGAAAAATTTAAAAATTAAGAAAATTTTAAAAATTTTAAAAATTAAGAAAAATTTTAAAAATGTTAAAATTTTTAAAATTTTAAAAAATAAGAAAAATTAAAAAAATTAAAAAAATTAAGAAAATTTTAAAATTTTTTAAAAAATTTAAAAATTTTAAAAATTAAGAAAATTTTAAAAAATTAAGAAAATTTTAAAAAAAAATTTAAAAAAATTAAGAAAATTTATTTTTTTATATTAAAAAATTTTAATTTTTTTAATTTAAGAAAATTTTAAATTTTTTTAAAAATTAAGAAAATTTTTTTTAAAATTAAAATTAAAAAAATTAAAAAAGTGGGAGTGGGAGGCCGAACGGGCGGCTCCTGCCGCCACCGCCGGCTCCCTCACCACCGCCACCTCCGCCGCCGCCCGCCTCCCCCCTTTTTTAATTTTTAATTTTTTTAAATTTTCTTATTATTATTTTTAAATTTTTAAATTTTTTAAAATTAAAATTTTTAAATTTTATTATTTTCTTAAATTTTTAAATTTTTTAAAAAAATTTAGTTTTTTTAAATTTTTAAAATTTTTAAAATTAAAATTTTTAAAATTTTCTTTTTTTTTAATTTTTTTAATTTTTTAAAATTAAAATTTTTAAAATTTTCTTTTTAAAATTTTTTTAAAATTAAAATTTTTAAAATTTTCTTATTTTTAAAATTTTTAATTTTTAAAATTAAAATTTTTAAAATTTTTAAAATTAAAATTTTTAAAATTAAAATTTTTAAAATTTTTAAAATTAAAATTTTTAAAATTTTCTTATTTTTTAAAATTTTTAATTTTTTAAAATTAAAATTTTTAAAATTTTCTTTTTTAAAAAAGTTTTAAAATTTTTAAAATTAAAAATTTTAATTTTTAATTTTTTTTTTTTTAATTTTATCCGATTTGGAGCTCCTGGCGAGCCACGTAGCAAAAAAATAATAAAATATGCCACGCAGATTCCCAAGAAGGGTCGCCGGAAGTGGCACTTAAGTGTCCCACTCGAAAAAAAAAAAGTGGCGGACAAGTGTGCCGTTTTCAAGTTACACTTAAGTGTCCCGTCCAGTATAAGCAAGACTTGAAGTGTCTTACCGCAAAGCAGCAATCTATCCTACTTCAAGTTAGAAGATCTAAAAGAGAGCGTAGGCCTTCTCAAAAATATTTATCGCATGAGTATGTGTTACTCACTGATGCAGGGGAGCCAGAAACTTATGAAGATGCTATATCATGTGAACGAAAGAATGAGTGGCATAAAGCCATGCAAGAGGAGCTTAAATCCTTACATGAGAACCACACATTTGAATTGATGAAGTTGCCTCAGGGTAAGAGAACACTCACAAATAAGTGGGTGTACAAGTTAAAGACGGAAGAAAATAGTTTACAACCACGATACAAGGCCAGACTTGTTGTGAAGGGTTTTCGTCGAAAGAAGGGCATAGACTTTGAAGAGACTTTTTCACCGGTTGGAAAGATGTCGTCTATTCGAGTTGTTCTTGGGTTGGCCGCCAGTTTGAATTTAGAAATTGAACAACTTGATGTAAAGACGGCTTTTCTTCATGGAGACCTAAAAGAGGAGATATATATGGAGCAACCAAAGGGTTTTGAAGTTGAAGGCAATGAGCATCTTGTATGTAGATTGAGGAAAAGCTTATATGGTCTCAAGCAAGCGCCTAGGCAATGGTATATGAAATTTGAGTCATTCATGGAAGAACAAGGATACGGTAAGACAAACTCCGATTCTTGTGTCTTTATGAAAAGATTCTTAGATAATGATTTTATTATTCTCCTACTTTATGTGGATAATATGTTGATTGTTGGGCATGATGCCAAGAAAATCAAGAGCTTGAAAAATGAGTTGAGTAAAGCTTTTGCAATGAAAGACTTAGGCCCGGCTAAGCAAATCTTAGACATGAAAATTACTCGTGATAGGAAGAATAAGAAACTGTGGTTATCTCAAGAGAAGTATATTGAGAAGGTGCTTGAAAGATTCAACATGAGCACATGTAAACCGGTGAGTACTCCACTTGCAGGCCATTTCAAGTTGAGTAGTAATGAGTGTCCTTCAAGTGAGAAAGAGAAGGTTGAGATGATGAAAATTCCTTATGCATCGACCGTGGGTAGTTTGATGTACGCCATGGTTTGTACAAGACCGGATATTGCTCATGCAGTTGGTGTTGTGAGTAGATTTCTCTCTAATCCAGGTAAGGAGCATTGGACCGCTGTTAAATAGATTTTGAGATATCTTCGAGGCACTTCTACACTTTACTTGTGCTATGGAAATGCAAAGCCTGAGTTGAGTGGCTTCTCGGATGCGGACTATGCCGGTGATGTTGATTCCCGAAAATCCACATCGGGTTTTATAATAATCTTTGCAGGGGGAGCTGTTTCATGACAATCGAGATTGCAAAAATGTACCGCTTTGTCTACAACTGAAGTGGAGTATATTGCTATTACTAAAGGAGGTAAAGAACTTTTGTGGATGCAAAAATTCCTACAAGAGTTGGGCTTGAAGCAATGGAAGTTTGTTCTATATTGCGATAGCATGAGTGCCATCCATCTTAGCAAGAATCCGGTGTTTCATTCAAGATTGAAGTATGTTGATGTGAAGTATCATTGGATCCGAGAAAAGCGAGAAGAGAAGCTCTTCCTACTTGAGAAAGTCATACCGACAACAATAAGTCCGACATGATGACCAAAGCCTTGCCCGTGATGAAGCTTGATGCTTGTAGAAGACAAGCGGGCATGACGAATCTTTCCACATGAGGTGGAGGGGGAGATTTGTTGGCTGGGTCCACCTTCATGTGGGGCCCAACCAGCACTAAAAAAAAAGGAAAAAGAAAAGAAAAGAACAAAAAGAAGTGGAAGTTGTCGTACGTGGGGTGTCCGTCGAAAAGTGAAGAGAGGAGAGAGAAAAGAAAAAAACTGCACAAGGAAGGAAGAAGAAGGAAGTGGGCTGCAACTTTGTGGCTTTGATTCGAAGGCCAAATATTGACGGAATCGGCTCAAATTACAGTATGTTGTTCGTGAGACCGAGGGCTACAAGTTGATGGTTTTTGTTCGTCGAGAATCATCTCCGAATCCTCTAATTGCGGTTAAGGTTTTCTTGCTCCCAACTTGTTTGTCTACCTATGTGGTGAGAAAAAGATGATTGTAATGTTGATGTTAAGCCTCTAGTGTGTGACTAGAGAAGAATACTTTGTTTATCCCGCTATTCTTGGTGATTAGTGGATGTTTTTGGGCGGTCCGTGGTTTTTCCCGCATCGGGTTTTCCACGTTAAATCCTTAGTGTTGTTATTTGCTTTGTCTACTTATTATTTCGGCGTTATATTTGCATTTTGTGAGGCTATATATTGCTGGTTGTTGCTTGGGGGTTAAGAAATTTTTAGTTGATTTTGCTTCGGTGGAGAAATTGATCCTGGATTGCGTTTGGCCGTGGTGAATTGTTGTACCCGAGTTCTCCCCAACACCATTGGTTACAAATCCAAACAAATAATAAAAGAGAAACAGAAAAGAAGCTTTGGAAGGCACAGAGCGAACTGTTCTTTCGCCTTTTACTAAAGAATACCATGTGCACGCCGCTGCTCAGCAGCACACGCCACTTCTGGAAGGCTCTTGCCTCTATTGGCCTGAGCCTCTACCAACTGTCAAGTGTCGAGGGTTCTACAGGGATGCAATAAGGGCATCAGATAAATGTTTAATATAGAGTTCATCTTACTTCATCAGGCTCAAGACACATGAGCTGAATAGACAACAAACTCCTTTACCAGATCTTCTGCCACTAGAGGACGGGGAAATGGTAGCATACGATTGGAACCTACAAAGTCTGGTAAGCATGATGCAGATTCTAGACCAGTCAGTCCTTCAGCGACATTAACTGTTACGTCTTTATATTACAAATGGCATCGGCCAAAGAGGTGCATAGATGTAACTTAGACTCGAGGATGATGAATTAGGGCTACATCGTGCCCACAAATTATCAAAGAAAGGACATAGTGCTTTGTTTTATGCATCACTCTCATAGCTTCCTACAATTTGCAAGAATATTCTAGGGGTTGGTGGCTTTTCTACGACCATAATCCCCTCAAAAATCTGTCTATCTCGCTCGCTGTCTTGAATGCATCAGCAAGCGACTTTGCATGCTCTGCACACTTCTTCCATCGCCACGAGTCCATTCAATCTGCAGTCCACGAGTGGCAAGACTTCTCCTCCTTTGGCGATTGGATTAGCTACCTGAAGTGGTAGAGATAATTGCGCATATTGCTATTCAGCTCCTCAATGTTTCTCTTACCCGGTATGATCTAAAAGAGCAGCTTTCCATAGCTGAAAACGTTGACTTTTGACGTGATGGCTCCTCCTGAAATCCATTCTGGTGCGAGGTACCCTCTGGTTCCCCTCACGGTGGTAATTACATGGCTGACATCCCATCCTAGGAGTTTTGTGAGGCCGAAATCAACAATCTGTGGTGCGAGTTCTGCATCCAACAGTATATTCTCTGGCTTGATGTCGCAGTGTATAATTCAATCTCGACACCTCTCATGGAGGCACTCCAATCCTTCAGCAATCCCAATGGCAATGCTGTATCTGGTTTTCCAATCGAGGTGTTGGAACCTTTCTCAAACAAATGAGCTCCGAGCGAACCATTTGCAAGGTACTCATACACTGGGAACCTTTTTGACTCTTCTGCACAAAAGCTGCGCAGCCGAACCACATTGCAGTGCTGTTTTGTTCCGATAGTTCTAACTTCAGCAACGTACTGTTTGTTACTATGGTTTAGGTTCAAAAGTTTCTTCACTGCTATAGGAGTTGAGTTGAGTCCGCCTTCCCCAATTTTCTCAGAGTTCTTTGTCGCTTTCTTCAGCACTCCGATATTCAAAATGCATCAAATGGTCGCCTGCTGCATGAGCAGACGGTCTCGTCCTAACAATCACCAGCGACACACTAAAGACCACAAGAAAAGCTAAGGACACAACCCCAACTGCTGTTATGAAATTCGAAGTGGGTTTCCTTTTTTTGTTACGCTCCTCCTTCAAGTCCGATGGCGCGATCATCGGCCAAAAGTTGAACCAAAAACTTCTCAGCCGTCCATATCTGACAGTCAAAGAAACATATCTTGAATATTCATTCCGTTGATTATGATTCAGTCAATCATGGATTAGTTTTGGTAAATAGGAAAATAGGAAAATAGGAAAATAGAGATTCATTTATTATTTTTTCCTGTTTTATTCTTTTGTCTCTTACATTATAAATTTACCAATGTAATGTAAATGTATACAATGAATATACAGAGAAAAAGCCTTTTCCCAAGTCTCCATTACATTTTCTGTCAAGCAATGTTAGCATATGCACTGCACGAACAGTCGCTCAAGCAAAATGACCTGCATGCTTAAATGTTTTCAACCATGAACGAATCAGAATTTTTCGGCAAGCGTGTGTTGCGCATGAGGAAAAAATTATCTTTCTTGTCATCACTACATTCCGGCGCAGATCTCCTTTCGCATTGGCCCTGACGATCTTCCAGCTTCAGATCATCCGAGTTTCCGAGCGCACTCACAAAGCGGTGCATCTCTCTAATTGCAGTTGGAGCACCACAAGGGGGGTAAATCTCACACTTTGTTGTTGGGTGTACCCAAAGCACTTTCCATTCCTGGATATGCTTTGCCCATACTAATTGCTTGAGCAGCCCCGTCGGTTCAAGCACGATCCAAGAAAGATTATGAGGGGCAACCGAGGATTATTTGGCGTACGTCTCCTTCTCATTTGATGACATGGTACTCTTTTTTAATGATTTGATTTATGTGGAAAACACAAATAAATAAGTATCATACAATTTTAGAATTTATTATTTTCTCGACGGTACCCTCAAATGAAATGCATTAAAAAAAAAGTTTGTCCGCAAAATTGAGGCTTGGATGCTTCATAAGCGACAAAAGATGGCAGACCAAACTTGACCTCTGGGGTAGACTTGATGGCGGGTGAGACCCACCTCGGTCTAGGAAGTAACAACACTTTTCGGAAACCTTTGTGTCATGTCGGACACTCCAACACGTGTCCAACACTCAATCAACAGGTGTCGGAAAATTCAATACCTAGTCAACTCTTTCGACACTCAAGATGTGTGAGTTCAGATTTTTAACATGTGATTCCGACATACATAAAGTTAATTTTAAAAATTTTCAATAAATAATAAAGTCAAAATGTAAATATGTAAAAATAAATAAATAAATAATAGAAATGATAAAGGAGGAAAGAAGAAAAATTGCCTTCTCTTTTCTTCTAAATCTTACTTGCTGTGATACATAATTCACCCTCCATTTTTTTTTTCTCTTCTCTTCCAACATGCTCTGACAGCAAATCTAAAATATGGATTGCTTATTTTTTCCCTCAAAATTTTATAAATTATTAGAATTGAGTTGAATTTGTCAAATTAAAATAATGAATAATATTAACAAATGGTAGATTAATGTTTTTAGTGTAAATTCATTTTAGGCTCTTTTTCTATTATTTATTTATTTATTTATGAAATTGAATCAAATTTATTTGATTAAAATAATCATAAAAATGATAAAATATAAATATACATTTAATATATAACGGGTCCCAAAGTGTTAAAATTTTCTATTTTTTAATAAATGACATGTCGACATGTCCTATCGTGTTGTATCGCGTGTCGTGTGTCATGTGTAGTGTCGGTACTACTTAGGCCTCAGTGATGGGCTTGGTGAGAGGAGAGGGGGAGAGTACGTGGAGTTGTGCAACTTTCGCATTTTAACATCGTGCATCCTATAAGCACAAAACGCCTCACTCCATACCAATCAATATCCTTAGCTCGAACTACTAATTCATGGGTGAGGAAGAGATTCACTGAGGAAGCCCATTTCTTTGGGGGACCCAGGAACTCCTAGCTCTTACAACTAGAACGAAGGAACTCCTTTTGAAGCCTACCTTTCCGGTTATGGATTCAACCCTTTCTTTGACTTATCTTTTGCTTAGTCAACTAGCAAAGGCACAATCAATATCACACAAATAATACGATTGGGCCACATATCATCTCATATAGAAGTTGTCACATTAATTTTTAAGGATTTCTAATCAAAGTTCAAATTATTAGGGGTGATTGTGTAAAGGATATAAGAATGTGGCGTGCATATGCTTCTCCTACCAAGATAGAGCCTGCTATAGTTGACATGTCACCCTCAAAATCCAAATAGATAACTCATTAACAAGTAATTGTTTTGAGGGCAATTGGGGAGGTTACTTGAGAAGCGAGGCCCACGCAAAGAAGCAACAGAGACTCTTGGCTTGTAATTTGTTGTTGGGTCGCTACATCATCAATCCCTCGGCACTAGCCTATCTTCTAAGTCCAAAGATGGGTCCACTTCACATAGCGTTGAAAGAAGTTCATGCCCCATTAATTTCCATTGATAAGAAAGAGTGACAATAACATCGTACCATAGCGCTGATCAAAGCATATTATCAATTAAGAAGGGGTATTTAAATATCGTTGCATGAATATATTAGTAGGAGATTTCACTCATTCGTAGTTTAGAAAAGTAGTATTGTAACTATACCTTGATGTGAGCATACAAAATAAAAATTTGAAAGGAAAAAAAGAATGCTATGATTAATACGATATGTTTCAACGATAATAATATAAGCCTAGCTAATATCTTCTATCATTATAGTGATTCGTTTCTTTAAAATTCCATTTGCCTACAGTTAAAGCAGCTAAGAGGTCTCAGCCTCATTTAAGTTCAAGATCTTCAAGGTTAACAGAGGAAAATGAAGAATGTCAACAACAGCAACACAAGAGTCATCCTCCTCCACCCTTACATCCAGAAGCAAGGAAGCTCCAACCGCTTATGGCTCCTCGCCTTCATCTCCTTCTTCACCATCTCCTTCTTGACCACAGAGTATTCCACAACCGCCGCCGCCTCCGCTGCCACCACCACCTTTCCCTCCACCACGACGGCCTATAGCAACGCGCCTCTGCCATTGACCGTCGTCAACACCCTCCTTCACTACGCATCCAAGTCCAACGACTCTTTCCGCATGTCCTACCCCGAGCTCAAGCCCATCTCGAATGTCCTGAGGAAATGCTCCTCCCCTCGCAACTTCCTAGTGTTTGGCCTCACTCATGAGACCCTCCCTCGGAAAACGTTGGGAATAACGGATGAAACCGGATTCGACACTAAATCGAACCCCTAAATCAATGCGGAAGACAAGCTCGGGAAAATCACGTATCACCGATCGTAAAGCACACCACGGAGTTCGAGCGTACCTTGTTAGCCACAGATTAGACACCGACGCCGATAAGAGGAAGAAAATCTGGCCCTGTTCGATCCGATGAAAGCTTTGAAGGAGAGAAAACAGTGGCCTTGTTCTTACTGTTTTTCTTTTTGTTGGAGAGAGAGCGAGAGAGAGAACGTACGTACGTTCTAATTCCAAGAGGTGTCGTTCTCTCTCTCTCTCCTCCCTTTTATACCTTCCCCCTCCACGGGCCCTATTCCCTGTGGGACCGGGCCTTTGGGCCTAGCATGGGCGGACGGGCTTTAAGCCCATTACTAATAAAAACCATCATCTCACACTCGCACATGGTGGGCCGAACAGGATTCTCTTTACCCCTAGTCAACATTCATACCGGTGAATAATCCGTGCGACTAGCATACTTTGAGAGCTCGTTGCCATACATCTGTTAGGAATATATAGCAGCTCATAATGGGCATCACACTCCGAGTAGATTTAGTATGCAGTACCCTAGATCGATTGATCACATTTATATCTCTCTTGATCTCTTTCAAACAATGATATATATATATATATATATATATATATATATATATATATATTGTATTCACAATTATGATTATCACAAAGATAGTCATAATTGGTTCGGTGAATACAAAACTACAATGTGATTCTCCTTCGATCTTCCTCTTCCTTCAAACTCTCAATTTCAGTTTAGCTTACTTTTCTAGAAATGTCCCATAGATCGAATCAAACTCATGACCATTGGCAACATCCTAAGATAGCAAACACTAAATAGAAATTTTGAGAATAAGTAAGAGTCATGTGGGGACTAAAAAATTGAGGAAGTCTTTTCCTCAAGAGCCTCACACGGCATAAAAGTTGAGATCAAACTTTTGCCACTCTTATTGGTCGTCTCATGCATACGTAGTATGAAACACGTATTACGGTAATAACTCCTTTCCCATGGACCGTATGTCTACACCTTCAATACCATACAGATGATAGTTCAGACATACCCAATGTCTAACTTGAGTTCACGTATCTACTCATTCACAAAATTCATCATAACTCACATTTGGCATCATAGACAGATAAAGTAAAATATGTTGGGTATTTTACTTTCGGACATAGTAAGTATTATGTCCTCATCTTAACACCCAGTTAAGGCGACATACGTATTTTAAGCTTGAGCTCTCGATTATCACCTAGATAATAAGCTTAAAAATAGTCTCATCTCTATCTATCACACAGTAAATAGAGGCGATTACCCGTGTGAGTGGGCTAATCTTATATCTGTCCGACATACTTTCTCAACTTAAAGTAATGCACTGAGCATTAAGATGCATAAAGATCAAACAAAGATTCATAGGCATTAATGATGAAAAACACAAAATCATCAAATGTGAACACTTAGGGAAATTACAATATTCAGTACATCAGCCTCTACGCAATCCTAGAGATTTCATATGGCCACAAAAACACATCTCTAAGTATTGGCTTTGTCATAGGATCTGCTACCATTCTATGCGTAGTATGTACTCTAAGTTCACATCTTTTCGTGCAATCATATCATTGACAAAAGTATACTTGGTATCTATATGTTTGGTCTTGCCATGATATTTTGGATCTTTGGTGTACGCTTTTGCTGCTTGGCTATCACAGTTAATCAACAATGAATCTGCAGCACATCAAATAACACCTAAATGATCCAAACAATCTCTTAAGCCAAACATCTTCTTTTATTGCTGCTGATAATGCCACGAACTCAGTTTCCATCGTGGACAAGGCTATACACATTTTGTTTCTTACTGCTCCAACATATGGTGCCATTATTCGGTAAGAAAACAAATCCAGAGGTAGATTTTCTTTCATTTAAATCTCCTCCCAATCAGCATCGAGAATAGCCTTTGAGTTGCGAGATCCTTTCCATAATAACTCAACGTATAATCAGCAGTCCCCTTTAGATACCTTAGTATTCTTTTAACGGCTTTCAATGTGCTTGACCTGGATTGGATTGGTATCTACTCACCATTTCAACTGCAAAACATATGTTAGGTCTTGTACACGTCATAGCGTACATCAAGCTCCCAACAGCACTAGCATAAGGAACATATTTCGTTTGTTCCTTCTCTTGTGGAGTCCTTGGACACAGTCTATGGCTCAATCCTTCACATTTTGCAATAAGAGTGTCTATGGGTTTATAATCTTGATATCCTTCAATTCAAAATATGGAAGACAACCAACTTTTATATTTGGTAGATAACTAATTATTCACGGTGACAAACTCCATATTACTTCCAGCAATTAGGGTCCGCATGAGAACATTTCTTGGCTGGGAACAATTTTTTTTCAGAAATAGTTCTTTTCTATTTCTATTTCGGGGAACAATTTCTATGTAAAAAACCCGTTTGATAACTACACAAAATTTTTACTCTAGAAATAGAAAAAGAATAGAAATGCGTTTGGTAAAAACAGTTTATTTTTTATATTTATTTGTGTTTTATTTTTTCCGGTATACCGGGCCACCGCCGGACGCCGCCGCCGCACGCCGCCGCCGGACGAGCGCCGGCGGTCGACGGCGGCCGATGGGCCGTGCGGCGGCGATTGGCGGCCGGAGTCGGGGCGGTGCTCGTCGGCGGGCGTGCGGCGGCGGCGGCGGCGCCCGGCGGCGATCGCGGTCGATCGGCGGCGGCGGCGGCGGCAGCGGTCGGTCAGCCTCCGGCGACCCGGCGGCCGCCGCGGGGCAACGATCGGCCGTCGGCGATGGTCGGTCGGCCTCGAGCCACCGGGCGGCGTCCGGGCGTCGTCCGGCGGTGACCGGCGACGACGGTCGGTCGGCGACCGGTGGCGTCCGGCGGTGACAGGGCGGCGGTCGGTCGGCGGCGGCGGTGGCGGCGGCGCCGGCGGTGGCGGCGGTCGGTCGGCCTCCGGCGACCCGGCGGCAGCCGGCAGCGCCCGGCGGCGTCCGGTGATGACCGGCGGTGACCGGCGACGTCGATCGGCCTCCGGCGACCCGGCGGCGGCGGCGGTCGGCCGGCGGCGGTGGACGACGGCGGGTGGTGGTCAACGGCGGTCAATGGCGGTTAGCAAGAGAAGAATAAAAGAAAAAAAAATTCACTTATTTCTTAAACTTGTTCCAGGAACAAGAAGCAACTTTTTTTACTTCTCATTTCTATTCCAAAACCATTCCAAGGCTAACTTTTTGTTCACGGGAATAAAAACTAACTTGCCGTTATCAAACAAGTTTCTATTCTTTTTGTTCGGGAAGAGAAGAATAGAAATTTTTGGGCAGGGAAGGTTACCATGCGGACCCTTAGTATATCATCAACATATAATGATATGATCACAAATTGATCCTTGGATCTTTTGATATATACACAATAATCCTTATCAATCATTGTAAAATCTTATGCCATTATGGCATTATGAAAACATATATATCATTGTCTTGATGACTGCTTAAGGCCATATATCGACCTCAAAAGTCGACATACCTTTTCTTCTTGGCCTTTCACTATGAAACCAGCAGGTTGTTCCATATATACTTCTTCCTTTAATTCTCCATTGAGGAGGGCAGTCTTTACATCCATTTGATGTACTTCAAGATCCATACTAGCCACTATTGCCAAAATAATGCGAATCGAGGTAAATCTCACTACAGGAGAAAATGTATCTTCATAATCAATATCTTCCTGTTGATTATACCCCTTCGCCACAAGGTGAGCTTTATGCCTTTCTATTGAGCCATCAGCCTTTCGCTTTATTTTGAGAACCAACTTGTTTCCAATAGCTCTGCGTCCATTTTGGAAGATCAACCGGTTCCTAAACATGGTTTCACTTCATTGACTCATTTCCTCTTTCATTACATAAATCCAATTTTCCTTACTAGGGCATTTCAGAGCCTCATTAATATTTCTTGGCTCATTCTTATCTCGTGGAACAATTATAAAAGTTTCCCTTCAATGTCAAAACGTCGATGGGGAATACTTTGGCGACTTGTTCGCTGTATATGAGAGATTGTACACTTAGCACATCATTTCCCATTATGCTCCCACTCGGATTAGATAATGACGATATCATCTCATCTTGTAGTTGTAATTAAGAATGAGTTGAATTCAATTCATCACTTCTCATATTACTCCCACTTGGATGAAATCCATTAATATCATTATCTTGATCCAAGGTTTCAAATAGGAAGTAATCTTCCCTTATTTTGCCCTTTTAGGAAATTCATTCATTAAGAATGTGACATCCCGTAATTCAAATTCAGTTATTCTCCCACTTTCCTGCTCACCTATGAACACATACCCTTTCGAGTGTTCGGAGTATCTCATTAAAATACTCTTTTTCCTTTGGGACTCATTTTCCCAAACTTGTGAGAGGACTCATGAGTATAGGCAGCATAACCCCATGGCTTAAGTAAACTTAAGTCCGGTTTCTACCTACCCATAACTCATATGGAGTGGAACTAACTGATTTGGAAGGCACCCGGTTAAGTATTTAAGCAGCAGTTAATAACGCATCACTCCAAAAAGTGATATGTAAGTTAGCATGCGCCATCATGGACCTAACCATTTCCAGTAGGGTTCTATTTCTTCTCTCCGCAACACCATTTTGTTGAGGAGTATATAGAATAGACAACTGTCTTTCTATTCCATTTTCATCACATAATTTTCTGAACTTATCAGATAAATATTCTCAACCTCGATCAAATCTCAATGCTTTTATTTTCTTGTCTAATTGATTTTCTACTAAATTCATAAACCTTTTTGAAACAACATAATGCTTCAGATTTATGAGAAATCAAAAAGACATATCTGAATCGAGTATACTCATCTATAAAAGTGATGAAATAAACAGCCCAATGCCTTCTTCTCACAGTCATTAAACCACAGACATCATAATGGATTAAATGCAGAGGAAACTCAGCTCTTTATCTTTTCCAAATGGTTTCCTTGTCATTTTCCCTACTAGGCAATGCTCACATATGGGCAAATCGACTTTTTCAATGTTGCCCAACAAGCCCTCTTTGGCTAGTCTATTCATACATTGTTGGCCAATATGACCAAGTCTAGCATGCCACACATTCACATCATTATCATATGAAGTAGGAGACGTGAAACAAGGGAATAACATATTGACATCACCACAGTCAACATTCAGTACAATAAAACCATCCAGAAAGTGACTACAACCATAGTAGTTTGTATCCAAATACAAATCTACATCACGTTATTATGGAAGTTCACACAAAAACCAAGCTTAACCAACATCAAAACAGACAATTAAATTTCGACGAATCTCCGGAGCATTTAGAACATCATGTAGGAACAAGTTGCGTCCACCACACATGTTCAATTGGCAGGTGACAATCCCTTTAACTTCATTTCTAGAGTTGTTTCCCACATAGATCACTTAGTTCCAGTTGGTATCGTCGAATTCCACAAAGGATCCTTATCCTTCACTACATGGTCTGTCGCTCCTGAATCTACAGTCCACAAAGGATTGGATTCAACCAATAATGCAGAACTTGACACATAAGTAAAGTTCTTAAATGTATAAGAGGTGTTTACCTTTCTCGGCTCTCAACAATTGCGAGCATAGTGACCTCTCTTGTCACAATTGTAACACCTCACCCTTGACATTTTCTTAACTTGAGGACGTTTTCCTCTCATGTGTTGGTTAACTCTTGATCTCTTGCAACAAGGACTTGATCCTTTGCATTCCCACATATTGAACGAATCAATACGCTTGCGCTTAGAGCTCAAAGCCCTTTCTGAGCTAGAACCAGCATTGTAAATATTTATTTTCAGCTCACATGCCGTTAAGCGGTCCTCTACCAGCTCAAGGTGGCGCACAACATCCTCAAGATCTTCCATAACATGGTCAAAAGCTTCTAGTGCTTCTTACTTTTCCAGCACATATTGAATCTTCATATTCAATATTTCACAATTGTTGCCATTCACATCAGCAATTACGTTCTTAGTTGCTGAATCCATCAATCTGAACACATCAGACATATGTGCACGAATAATTAATGCCTATCATTTATGCATCCACTTTGCACAGACCCATCATATCAATGAATAATTTCAAGTAAGGTTTCAGAATCAAAAGGTCACTACGTTTCCAATCATCCTCCAAAAATCCTAACTTAAAACTATCATTAATATGATTGCCTTATGTAAAATCAATTCTATGAAGTTACAAAAACTTCTAAACTACCCACAGCTAATTACCCACAACAATCAACAATAACATAAAGCAAAATAATTTACATCCAATAAAATAATAATGCTTTCAACTAATACAACAATTCATTACACTAAGTAATATATCCAAAAAGAAATATCAATATAGAAAGAGATATTCAACACTCAAAAACATCTCAAACTAATCTAAGAAATAATTAGGGAATGTCCCTTCTAATCTATTAGTCAAAACATTTGAGAAAACTAAAGGCGCATTTGCCAACCATGGAAAAACTTTTGGAGAGCTCTCATGTCGCCACCAAGGCGCATTCACTCTGCGCCATGTGGCGCTCAATCTAAGGGTTGAAGTTTTGCCAACTCAATTCTATAGTATTCTCTTACAAAAGCTTCCACTAGCCCCATCGTAATCCGGGACCACGTTGACCTCCCATAGCCGATCTAACATTGCTTGCCATTAAGGTGGAAGAGTGTTCATCAAAGCCGGCACCTTCTCAAAGTCCGGCATAAGATAACCATTCCGGATGATTTCTGTATCATCCGATTGACCTTGACCATATGTGATACTAAATCACCATCAAGCCACCGATAATCATCTAACTCTTTCAATCAGCCTTTTCAGTCTAGCTCTTCCTTCGTCCATTCTCGAGATTACAGGTATCCGTGCATAACGCATCATAGTTCCTGCAACAAATGCAGAACTAAAATGGATCATTATAATCCATAATAAACAAAATGGAAAATACATAATTTTCCATGATTCATGCAACAAATGCAAAATAAAAATGGATTACCTATAACCCACATAGGCATAAATGAAAAAGAAACAAATTCTTTTTCTTTTTTTTCGGGTCAACGGTCAAAGTCAACGGCCAACGGTCGTTGGTCAACGGTCAACGGGTCAGTGGCCGGTCAACGATCGGTCAACGGTCAAGTCGTCGGACCGGCGGGTCGTCGGGGGCGGGCCGGTCGCGTGAACTGAGTTGCACGCGTGCGCGGGCGACGTCACGCAGACGTCGGCACGTGCCGCGCGTGTCGGGGTCTCGCGCGGGTCGGGTCGGGTTGCCGGTCGGGTCGCCGGCCGGTGACCGCTCGGCCAACCGGCGTCATTGCTAACGTCATTGATGACGTCACCCCAATGGTTACTGACCGTTGGGTGACGTCATGTTGACGTCAGCACGCGTCGGTCCGTCGACTGGCGCGTGCCGGTTCGCCGACCACTGGCGCCCATGCGCCGGTTCGCCGCCGGCACGTGTGGCGCACGCGCTGGCCGATGCCGTGCGCCGGCGCGTGGCGCCCGCGCGCAGCGGCCGCCACGGCGCGCGTGTGGGCGCGTGCGGCGTCATCCGGCGGCGCACGACATGTCACCGGACTCGTCTCGACGAGCCCTTTCTCCTAATTCCTTCAGAATTCGATTTCGACCTACGAAGACTCAGAAAAATGGCCGAACAGCACTCGGGTGTCGGGATTTTCTTCCCGATCCGTACGACCGAAGGTTTTCGCGAAAAATCAATAAAAAAAAATGTCAAACAAGTCGGGAAAAACGTGAATTAGGGCTCTGATACCAATGTTGGGAATAACGGATCCCCGAAAATCGGATTCGACACTAAATCGAACCCCTAAATCAATGCGGAAGACGAAGCCCGGGAAAACACGTATCACCGATCGTAAAGCACACCACGGATTCGAGCGTACCTTGTTAGCCACAGATTAGACACCAACGCCGATAAGAGGAAGAGAAACTGGCCCTGTTCGATCCGATGAAGCCTTGAAGGAGAGAAAACAGTGGCCTTATTCTTACTGTTTTTCTTTTGTTGGAGAGAGAGCAAGGGAGAGAACGTACGTACGTTCTAATTCCAAGAGGTGTCTTCTCTCTCTCTCTCCTCCCTTTTATACCTTCCCCTTCCACGGGCCCTATTCATTCCCGCCCAACATGGGCGGACGGGCCTTAAGTCCATTACTAATAAAAACCATCAACGGCCTTCGTCGTCACCCTCATTTACACCAGAGAATACTCCACAACCGCCGCCTCCGCCACCACCCGCCAGCAACGCGCCCCTCTGCCATCGACCATCATCAACACCCTCCTTCACTACGCATCCAAGTCCAACGACAGGCCTTAAGCCCATCACCAATTAAAACCATCACCCTCAACCATCACTCAGAAGCGAAGTACTGCATGGATGAATTTCACTATACCATCGGGTGATTGCCCCCCAAAAAAGTTTCTATTTGAGCATAATGCCGATGAGAGACAACGTCAAGACAAAGCAACTTGCCTGAAATTGCCAGCTCTGTGCTGCATACCTGACAAGAGCTCCCACAGGCCCAGTCCTTGAAATTGGATGGTGATGGCTTAGTCGTAGAGTGAGAGTTTAGAGCTGCCAAAGCCATTGATATCTGCGTGAGGAAGATTATCTCCTCCCGCCAGTGCTTGTCCCTTCGTACAAAGGAAACCCACTCTGTGACGTCCACCAGGTATTTGTGATTTTACCCAACTGAATCCTTTGTGTAATTCACGGATTTAAATATGTTGACTACTAGTTTCGTGATATTCTTTCTCTCTCTTTTTAGTTTTTTCCTGTTATATTGATGCCCTGGTCAATCTAGATGGATGAGTTTATTCCATTTCCACACAATTTCGTGTAAAATTTTTGGGAGGGTTGCTGCTGTCCGTTGGTTTAATGCTGTTATGAGACCGGCTTATGTTGTGTGTCTCGTAGAATTTTCCTTGATGAGATTTTTTCTTATTGTGTATGGGAGGCTCAGTCAAGTGAGAACTTCAGTTCTTCACAGGTTTACAGGTACCAACTCTTGACAATACTTTAGTGGAAGAATCTAATCGAGCCTAACAAATGGCAAGAGTGGCACAGAGCATGGGAGGAAGTTTCTGTCTGTATTTGGAAATCTGTGAAGTTCCTGTTATGTACCATTTAAGAAGGTAATCTTGTTCATTTTGATTTTTGATTTTTGATTTTTTCTTTTCTCTGCATTGCTAGAAAAGATGATGCCAGGGATGACTTTGTTTTTCTTATGAATTGGAAATTAGAATTGGAAAACTGAGGTTGAGTTGCGTGGCCTTAACTTAGTGTTAGCTGACTCCACGTTTATGGTGCATCAATTGTGGTGCATTGATGGGAAAATTCTTGCATGCTACAACTGCTTGGATAGATGGCATATGCATCAGATAAAGGCGATAAACTTCAAGACATACACTAGGCTTAGGACTTTTTTTAAGTAAATTTCCCTGATATACATAAGTACCTGCACTTGGTTTGCATCTAAGCAAGAAGCATTATTATCATTGCATCCATTCCTACCATCAATCAAGTTTCTTTGAAGGTCCTATGAGCACTTGTAATATTGAACTGAGGATCAGTCCATCTGTCCTCCATGAGAGTTAGATACAAAGCTTGAATGCTTATTGTATATGCTTAAATAAACATACGCTTTGTTGATTTACAGATGGATCAAAAGCATTGTCATGCCCAACCCCACCTTCAAACAGACATGCTGGGACTCACCTTTCTAAGGAGAATAATACTACATAAATCATACTAGCACTCAATGTCATTAATTTATCTAGGAAAGTACTTTCATGGCAACATAAGAGTTCCACCATATAAGAAATTTTCCATTGTGTGCTCGTACGTCAAAAGATGCTGATAAAATGGTTAACGAGACTACATTAACTCCCAAAAACATAAGATTACTACCAAATTAGAAGTATTTCTTATAATATGAAATAGAGAAAAAGCATATCGATAAATGTACAATTGACATTTTGAAAACTGCATCTTTGCTTTTTCTTTTTTTTCGGCTTAGTCTGTTGAGCCTTAGCCTTTTGCTTCTTCTCGTATTTTCGCTTTCTAGTTGCATCAATAGGATAGAGGCAAATTTAGAAGCTACGAAGGATTCCATGAAAGAGTTCGCTCCTCTCTATCGCATCAATCATGACGGCAATTTGTTCGGTTCAATATTGTTGTCTTCACTTTAGAAAACAATCTAAATCCCGCATCGTGTTAATGATTGTGCATTTTGTTTGAAGAAATGCACGCTGGTCAATTATGAAGAAAATAAAGGCAGTGTATACTTTTTCTCAATCATCAAGCGTACATAGGTGTAATAATTGTACTAAACAGTTGATATTGCAGTTTTTTCACCTCTCAGTGTAGATAAGCAGTTGTTTTTTACTAAATTGAGTTGAATGGATTTCCATATGCATAAATTCTTTTTTATGCATACAAAAAACAAACGTTACCCATCCCGTGGTGGACGCATTGATTTGCACCCTGCCCCCTCATCCGGGAGGGGAAGGGTTTGAAACTTCGCGCCCCCATTGCGTGACTAAAATGCCGTGGGAGATGGGATCCAGTGGGTTGGTACCACAGTGGTTCCGGGGTCATAAAAAAAAAACAAAAAAACAAACAAACGTTATGTGATAATCATTAGAAATAGGAAATTCACATGGAAAATATCCATGGAACTCAGCTCGCACGCACTTGTGTGCCGTTTTAGCTATTGCATTCCTCTAAATTTATAAAAGAAATACGAAAGTAATCTCTACAGTGCACGAGGACTAGTCTATATAATAAGGGAAAACCCATTTCTGTCTGACTTTTGCTTAACTTCCAAAATTACCCTCACATAAAAAATAAAAAATAAAAACTGCTTAAAGGTGTATGAGGAAATGGCACGCCTTGGTCCTCGAGTGCTGAGATTTACCCGAGTTGCTAGGAGTTACTTTTACTGCTCAACCTCTGTCGTCGGTATTTCTTGATAAACCTTTAATCGTGATTGTGCAGGCATACATATAGAGTAGCTGATTGTGCGTGATGATACATGATGTTTATACCAAAATCTCGCCAGGCTCGTTGTCAGCCTTTTCAATGCAACGGGAAATACTTGCTTGGATTCGTGTCTAGTAAATTAAATGCATGACCATTGTTGATTTTTTGAGATTGACATACAGCATTCATGTGGATTCACAAAATTAATAGTTATGATCCACACAATTCAATGGACCAAGTCTAAGGAAGATATTCTCAATGTAGTGAATTTTATGGGAAGTGCACTGATATTCTATTATTCGTGTAAAGCTTCAAATAGTTAATTAGTTTGCTTTGATATACGTGCTTGCTATCTAAAATGTCGTCGGCATATCTCAAGAGTAACTCTTCATCAAGCAATTTATTTTTTGTTTGGTTGGCAATAATTAGGATCGTTTTGATGTTAGATAGCGTAAGATTGATACTTGAAGGAAAAGTTTTTTTATTTTATTTAATTTTCACAATGGGTAGTATCGAAAGATAGATACTGTACAAAAGAGTTGAGTTGTAAGACTTTAGGAAAAATTGTGGCAAAAGTCATAAACCTATTGTTCAGCGGTCAATTTAATAATAAATTTTTTTAATTATGCTAATTTAATCTTATATCTTTTAATAATTTATCAATGTAGTCCTTTTAACCAAATTAATCAAAAACTGCTGATGTGACGGTGCAGTCAATAATGTGACGTGACCGGATGATTTTTAATTTTTTTTTTTTAATTCATTTCCTTTCAAAATTGGCTAGTCTCAAGCCATGACAAGAGACCAACCACAAGCAATGGACAATGAGGGTTGGCCTCACTCTGGGCAAGGGTCGCCCTTGCCCAGTGATCGATGAGGGCCATCGAACCATCGTCCGTCTTGCTGACTGCAACAAAAAAGGGAAAGAAAAGAGAAAAATAAAATAAAGTCTGAAAATTGAGAAAAGTTACAAAAATTGTCCATATTATTGTTGACAATGTCACGTGGAATAGTTGGCATCCACATTATGATTTGTTCAAAACCTCTAAGGCGAGTTCATTTGTGTTGTTCAAAGTGTAATGTAGACGATAAAATGCTGGATTTCTTCCACACTAATTTGGATAGAGGCAAAATTTAGTGGTTACATTTCTAATCAATCTTGATTGCGATATGTTGGATTCAATATTGTTGTGTTCATTATAATTTTTTTTTTTTTTTATCAATCCAGGTCGGCACTTGATTTTTGCCTGCAAATTACATTTTTGTATAAAAAAGAAAAGGAGGGTTATAAAAATATATATAACAAATGACAAATAAAAAAAATAAAAAAAGTGCTTAATTGGGTCTAGTCCATCATACCTCGACCCACCAGACCAGATCATTCAAGTCCAAATTTTGATTCAATTTGGCATGGGCCCCTTTGAAAAGATTGGAATAAATTTCAATAATTTGCAGCCCAAGGCCTGGATCTCCTTCTAATTCGGTTCTCGATTTCAACTTCATCGCTCGTCTTCAAGCTTCGAGGAATCGGAATTCAGATTCCTCGCCGCATTCGTGCTCTTCAATCGCGATGCTCTTGCACTTGAGCTTCGAATTGTTTACTTAGTCGATGAGGTCGAACTTGTTACCCGGACCCTCAACAACCCGAAGCCTTTTAGCTTCCAGTTTTCTCTTGGCATGGAAGTTTATAAACTCATTTGATCGCTCAAACAGGATTAAAGAAAAAGCTATTTGTTCTCTCTCATTCTCTGATTTCTATTGTTTTTCGATTTTTGATTCACTTGGCGACATTGATTTCTCGATACTTGGGTGTGTCACCAGCATTTTGCCTCGGTCAGCGCTGATTCCACCGACGCAATCAGTTTGGGAGCTCATCTCCAGCCACGCTATCAATTCAGGATCTGTGTTTCCTCTTCGCCAAGCTTTACTTTTGATTCTTTCAGATGTTTGTCGCTGAAGTCTGCTCTCTTTAGGTTGTCGCAGATCGCGTTGGATTGGATTTCCTCTGTTATGCTCTGTTTTCCTGTCAGGTTGATCGAAGTATTCAAAGCTGATTCGTTTTTCCTCACTGGCCCGATTTCCAACACCAACGCTTCCACGACCTCCACTCTCTGGTCCGATCACCATTCGTAGCCAACCACTGCACTTTCAAAGAATGAGCAGGCTGGATTGCGTATTTGAGATTCTGAGAGTCGTTTGAGTCGTGAAGGAGAAGAATCTGAGTTTCATGGCTTGATGATGCTGAAAGCCTTTCGGTCGCTTTTCGAATAGACTCAATTGGCAAAATGTGAGAAGATTTAGAGTTCAATTGACAAAATGTAAGAAAAAATTATGATCAAATTGGTAAAAGTGCAATAAACCACCAGCTACATTATTCCAAAAATTCAACCACCAGCTTTCACTGAAAGGCATGAACAGAAATGGTGATGAAAATGCAGAAGTAGGATTTGTGTTCTAGGAAAGAAATTCTTGAATCGCCTTTATATAAGTGAGGGGATTTTGTCGTTAATGAGTGGATTTTAGCTGCGTTAATATTGTCTACGCAAAAATAACTACGAATAGGAATTGTTCTTCATGATCTGCACTCACGTGCTAATTCTTAAATCGGTTTTAGACGCAAAAGAAGAAAGAAATTTGCGTCGATTCCGTGATTTGGTTTCGTGTTCTCTGTGCCCGCAATCGATACTATGTCTCAAAGATAAGGACAGGAGCCAATCCATATTAGTGGCTAAATCTGAACGTGCCTCAACACAATACGCATGAGATAATGCGGTTTACACTAAGTTATTAAGCATAAAATCTTGATATTCGTCTCGGTTATTTGAAATCTGAATGCGTGACTATGCTTGTTCTTTGTCCACGTTATATGCTCAGCCGCGACGGGGGGTTTTTTGCGACGGTTGCCAGTATGAAATGGTTCGGAGATGATGTCCGTAAGCATGATGGTTTCCAGTCCTCCATTTAGTCGCTCTTATTGTTGTTTGAGGTATGTCTCTGTCATAATTGGTTGATTTTCACCATCCATCGTATGGATAGATAGATGCTCTGTTAAAAGGTCAATTTAGAGAACTTTGTAGATCGATTCCTCTAAAATATAAATTTTTCGGTCAAGGTTGTGTACGGATTTCTCCCAAAATATCTTGCGCAAAAGCATGAAGTTGTAGCATGATTATTTCATTAATTGACAAACGCAAAAGCAATAGCTCACGACGTAGTTCACGCACTATCGAGTCTTTTTTTAGTAATTTGGACCATGTTGACTCTCGACCTTAATCACTAGTATGGTAGTGACATTAAATCTAAAAAGTTTCTTAAACCTTATAACTGATTTATTCACCTTTTAATTCTTGTAGTTAACTGGTCATTATCCAAAAACAAACATTCTCCAATAGTTCTTCCATTTTTTGTTATGGCATCGAAATTTATATTCTAAAAGCATTATTTTCTATTCAGAAGTTTTTTAATCCTTAATATGAAATTTTCCCGTGCATGGCCGACCTACGTCACTTATGTCTCTTAAGTATCTAACTGTTACATTCACATATGATTATCTCACGTTCATGTATATTTGATCCATGTCATCTATTCAATTAGCATCAATAGAAAATGGATTGTTTACGAGAGTAGCCTTTGTCCATTCATGTTCTTATGATCCACTTATGGAAAGAAAAGAAACGCACTTGATCTTCCCAATTAAACGCGTGCTTATAATGATTACAAAAATAACAGTTTAAAGTGGTTTTATGAATACATTTTTTTAGGAAACTTTTTAAAAAGTCCAGTAGAATATTCATAAAATGACTTGAGTAAAATATGATTAAGCGCATTGGTACTTGTTGTCAAGAATAATATATGATGATGCATGTTATTTTATCAAACAAGGCCAGAAATTTTTATGGTTTCTATTTCGTAAGAAGAAGAAATCTGAGAACCTTCCATTAGGTCTTCATATTCGTCTACCAATGAATTGGCGATGTACTTGAGAATTGATTACTCCAAATACATTAGTAAAGTTAATTAAGCCGAGATTGATATTTTGAAAATGGTGGAAAACGAAAGCGACTAGTTTCTCGATTCTTTCCACCACAGCACGTGACTTGCTAACCCCACTGGCATTTATGACACCGTCGAGCTCATGTTTAATACTAGTCAACATATGTTGGAAGACAAAAGGTGCAACTTATTTGCAGAATGCTTAAAAATGGTTGTAGTAAGACATGATTGGTTTTCGCAAAAACTGACTTTAGAGGAATGTGCCGAATATGAACAAGAGGACAATGATGACACAATATCATCCAAATCATGGTGGGAAACATGACATTGAAGATATAGAATTTATTAGAAATGCTGTTTGGTGTAATTTGCATGTATTCATTATTAGGACACCATTAGGACACCATTACATGTAATTTTCTTTTGCAAGATATTTGAAGATATACTTGTATTTCAATTCGGTTTAATTGAATGAGTGTTCTTCGTTAATTCTCCTCAATTAATTTCAATTATTTTTAAATTTTGCTAAAAAATTAGTTAATTTCTTATTGAATTTTTCATTAAAAATTAAATTAATTTTTTTTAAAATGGGCCCGAGCCAATGGTGGCCCGACCCAACATGTGGACCGGCATGGCCCAATGGCCATTCCTGGCTGGCAGAGCCCCATGACTGGCACTTTCTTCTACCAGGCCTTTCTCCATAAGGTCTTTCGCTTGGCGCTGGAGTTCTTCATGCTCCTCAAGATCCATGGGGTTGGCTGCTTTGTTGAGGATCTCTGCGGCGTTGAAATATTACGCATGTGCTGCAAGCAAGTCGGCATTTCATCAGGAACAAAATTTCTAAATTCTTCAAGAAGGCAATTCAAGTGATTCTTCATTCTCTTGGATACCACTGGTGCAGATGCAACATGTGTCTCCTCATAGGCTTTTATTATTACAGACAAGGATGTTACAACGCTTTCTTCCTTTGCCTACTTGGGACGACTATCAATTTTTAATGATGCAAGAGTAATCTATACACCATCCTTCTCGAAAGAACAAGTGTATAATCCTCATAAATAGTTCAACAATAATATTGCCATGATCGTCTAAGTAACTTATGACAAACATCCAGTGGAATCACATCATACCACACTTTATTGTTATTTTTATTTGCAAGAGAAAATTGAATTAAATAGGGTTGGAGACCCTTCCTTCCTTTCCCTCCCTTAACCATTGTGATCCATCAGGGTAGGGATGACCTTTCATTAGCAACTTCAACTTCTCGACCATAGCTGCTACAACATTCTTGCAACCTTCCCCATCCATAATAATGTGCAAATCTCTCTCTGCCTTGTCTTTCTCTTTCAAGCTAGCATAGATCGCCTCCTTCACCAATATGCAGTCATATACATCTCTCTCTCTCTCTCTCTCTCTCTCTCTCTCTCTCTCTCTCTCTCTCTCTGAAATTTCACAAACATATCAATAGAAAAATAATCAATGATTTGGGAAAAAAAAAGTCATTAATTTTAATTTTTGGATTTTACATCAAAATCTATACAATTTTACCGAAAGAGCAACTTGTTGAACATGCAATTTTGCGGGTCAACATTTTGGATCCACGTCATCTTGCCGAATACCTGGAATTGATGGAAGGGAGGGTGATGATCAAGCAACTTGTGATTTTGGGCAATGTTGATGAGTGCCCCACAGAATGGTGTGATCAGTAAAAGATAGTGAACTCAACAAATTTGAACATAAATGCTTCAAAATGTTTATCAAAATTGGCTTCATTGTCTTTCAGCACAACTTGTTGTTTGTTGGAGGGAATGAAAGGACTTCGATTTGAAAAGACTGCATTCATAGAAAACCTCCACTCATTAAATAACTGCAAGAACCCAGCAAGCCTTCCATCTGGCATTTCCAGGTTGTAGAAACTCAGCAGGCTGAGATTTTAGTGGGGTTTCCAAAGTAGAAGGAGGATTCAATTGATTCACATGTGAAGATTGGACTTTTAAATTTATCATTGCTAGACTTCAGCGAACGCAATCTCTCTGAAGTTGACTTTCTTAAGAACCTTTCCGTTTTCCCAAATCAAATTGGGCTTACGAACATTTTAAAGGCCCATAAGTAAGTTGGGCTTATTTAGGAAATTTAATTGAGATGGCGGTCCAACTTCAGTTTTAAGAAGATTTCATCCAAGCAATTTTGCTTTTCATTCACATTTTTGGCCCACTGGGGTCTCCATAAAAATTGCGTGATGACTTTTTGCTTCTCCTTTTGTTTTGTCCTAACAACCCACAATTCTGTTTACCCAAAACTGGTACGCAGGAATGAAAAGACCATGGGCTTCATGCTCGATTTACCTCTACTTCTTTGGGTATCAAAGGAGGACGAACCCTTTTATTACATCAAAATTCAACTTGGTACACAAACGCCATATAATACTTGAATTACATCTCATGGCGGCAAGTAGACAAGACAAAATTCTAAGCATATGAGCATTTGTAGTCTAATTACAACCACAAGGAGAAGTATTCTATAGATTGATTCTATGAATTTATTTATGGTGTCATTTGATTTTCAAAGAAGCCAGGAATGAAGAAGATTGATAGTGTATATTTATGTTTTTGTTGCACCGAAAAAGCAAAGAGTAGTTTACAAGTACATGAGTATATAAAAAACAAAAGGATCTCTAGGCAATATTTTTCTACCGAAAGCTAATCCACGGAATCGGGTAAAGTAAGATGCAAAAGGAAAGCTTTCATTTCCTTATAATTATTACGAACCTTAGAGCAGAGTAAAAGTCAAAAAGAAAACCTTAAAAGTCAAAAGGAAACGGGCAAATGGAATGATGAAACTGAAGGTCCCACTGTAAGTAAGAAATCCGCATTTCACGGATTGAAAAGGAGATGTGATGATGAGAATCAATTCCCAATGTGCAGTCGACAGATTCAAAATTTAAAAAATAAAAAATCCCTTTAACCTTCATAAGTCAATAACGAGTGGGAACGCAATCTCTATTTTTGATTTGCAATCGGGGACGATTCATGCACGTGGTGCGCAGAAAGTAGAGCGTCGGTGCATTGTCACCTTAATCAAATTAAACAGGATAAACACTAGGGAGAATATAATGTGGGGCACTAGTAAAATTACAAAAACTTATAAAATTATTTGATGACTATTGCTTTATGAAAAACCAGCGCGAGTAAACCTCAATATAAACATGGCGAAGATGACGATATTTTTGAAGTCCAAATTACTGATTTATCAAATTCATTGATAATTCAATTAACAATAAATCAATGTTAATAAATATTTGTATCGATCATACCTCAAGCTAATGCGGCAAATGTGATCTTCAATGAAGAAAAGTTGCACATGAAAATCATTAGCTTTTTCAACCACCACACACACACCCACAATTTAGGGCAAAGCAGTCTTTCTCACCCTTTCGAAATTCTATAAAAAATACTCAAGTACAATAGATATAATTTTAAATAATAAATAACATATTTGAGTGAGCTTTATAATCATCAAATGTGAATTAGGGTCAACATAGATCTAGTTCTATATTTTTTAGGATAGTTGTGAACATTTCTTTCATGTGAATATAACGTGTGTTAATCTTGCGAAGTCCCTTTAGTCAAAATCATGGGAAAAAAGAGTTACATTACTTCTACTTCTTTGAAAATTGAAAACATTGATGTCAAACGACACTACTTGAAATTATCAAGTTTATGGCTGGAATCTTCCATATAATATCATCCGTAAGTAATAGACAAATATGGTATGTGAATGCACTTGAATCAATGTGTCCAAAGTCATAGCACAGCACGAGAAAAAAATTTCCAAACCCAGCGTGTGAATGCATTGGGATTAAAGCAACCAAAGTAGGATCGCGCATGAAATGAGGGAAGAAAATTTCCAAATCTAGTGTGTGAAAGCATATGGATCGATGCAGCCAAAGTTGGAGCACCGGAAAGCATAAATATTGACATCCCTGAACAAGATCCGCCAAATAAAGACACGGTGATTGCACTTTTAATTAGCAATTTTTGCAATTTCACATGCTCCTTGTGAAGATGATCTGCCGGACATAGCGACTCAGCAAGTAGTAACTATTGAAGGAATCATATGAAGCGCATATATCACATGAGGCACGAGAAAAAGACGGTACAAACTATGTGCTATGTTGTAATCCATCAAATAAGTTGTTTTTCGGAAAAAATGTTGACTCAAGACAAATAACAAAGTCTAACCTCCCAATAATTTATCAGCTCCGATCTCACATTAGAGAACCGCATCACTATTTGCTTCTCCTTGTGTGTTGTCCTTACAACCCACAATTCCGTTTACGTAAAACTAGTAGACAGGAGCAAAAGACCATGGCCTTCATGCTCAATTTACCTTTACCTTTTTGGGCATCAAAGGAGGACGAATGCTTTTATTCCATCATACTCTGGCTTGGTGCACAAACACCATACAATACATGAACTTGATCTCATGGCGGCATGTAGCCAAGACAAAAGTACTAGCATTAGAACATTTGTTGTCTAATTACATCCATGAGGAAAAGTACTGTATAGATTGATTCTATGAATTTATATATGGTGATATTCGATTTTCAGATAAGCCTAAAATGAAAATGACTGATACTGTATATTTATGTTCTTTGGTACATTGAAAAAGCGAAGAGCATGTTTCTACCAAAACATAATCCGTGAAATGAGGTAAAGTAAGATGCAAAAGGGATACTTTCGTTTCATTATAATTTTCACGAACCTCAACGTAGAGTAAAAGTCAAAAAAGAAAACCTTCAAGTCAAAAGGAAACGGACGGATAATGATGCGGAACGATCAAAGTGTATGTCCCACTAAGTCAGAAATCCGCATTTCACGGATTTAAAAAAGGGGATGCGATGATGACAAATGGGAATCACGCGAAGGAGCAAATTAGAAAGTAAATTTTCTCTTTTTTGTTGAGAAACTTTCCCGGTTTTTCAAACTAAAAAGCGGCCTCCCTCAGCAAAGGCATGATGACCATTACGTAATCATGCATGTGCTTTCAATTCAATCCGCTCCAATTTTTTTTTTTTTTATGGTAGCTTACCTCGTCACATCAATCAGAATTTTTTTCAAGGGAGTAGTTAGAAGGGAAGTGAACTGCTTTCGGCCTTTTCTGCTTTTTTCCCCCTCTTTACTGTTCATTGTGTGCTCGACTTTTAATGCTAGAAACTTATCGTTATTGTAAGTACTTGTTTTATGCCCTACTTCATTGGATTGATATCTAGAATCACGCGGTGGGGGTCACGCATGTCACGAGTCCATCCGGAAAAATCGTGACGAACAGATATTTATGCTTGTGATATAGATGAATTTTACATACAAAAAATTGCGATGTAATTTTTTATGCTCATTTTTTCATGACGTTGTAGAGATACTTATCAAACCTAAGTTGGACGTATTCTTCCTCAATGACCGCATGAGATTGACCACCATGTAGAAAAAATGATCAAATATACCTGTGTTAGTACCCAATTTTACTTGTTTTTCCCCCCAATAAGTGTGTTAAGCTAGTTCATTTGCTCAAGTGATAGGAGAATTTCAAGCAAAGTAGAAAGATATGATGCCATTTCTTTTGAGGAACATTAAAGACGCTGAAGCAGCAAATCGACCAACGCACCTTTTATCTCCTAGAGTTCTCTTTAGTTTTCCCTGTACTTTAATTTCCTTTTGATTTCATTTCAATGTAATTTCAATTACAACTCTTTCATTTGATCGTAATTGCAATTCTAATACAATTTAACATTTTCTTGTGCTTAGATTTGTGGAGTCTCATCACTCCATCTAAAGCCACATTCATGCACTTTCCAGCTCGAGTATGAAATTGAGGAGCATTTTTTTTTTTATCATTTTCCAATTGTTTAAACCAGCTTTTGAAGTGACTGAATTTCAAGAAGTCACTTAACAGTTTAGCCCTAATTTTAGCTCTGAACATCTTCGTCCTTCAGAGGTCGAGTTTTTTACCAGATATAAGAAATGACTCCTTATCTCCGTTCAAGTAGATCGGACGATTATTTGCAAAGTGTGTGTGAGTAAATGGCCAAATAGAAGTACGAGTGCGTAAACTCGATTTTCTTGTGCGTAAATCTCCATATCCATTCTTTGCTGCAGAGTTTTAACAAAAACTTGTACTGTTATCACAAAAAAAATCGGAGGAGACAGATCATCTGGTCTTAATCCATTCTGCCCAATGAAAAAGCCAGCAAGCTCCCCACTAACAATTATAGAGTATTATATATAGGAGCAGGATTGCATCTTTCCGCCCAACTCAATAATACAGTGCGGGAACACCAATTCCAGTCAACAGATTAAAAAAAGGAAAAAACCCTTTAACTTTCATAAGTCAAGAATGCAGAGGGAACACGATCTGTCTGTCTTCGGTTTGAAATCAGGGAGGTGCGTGGAAAGTAGAGGGTCAGTGCATTGTAACCTTTATCAAATCAAATAGCCTTTATCCTGTTGTGACCCTGAGGGAAGATAATGCAGGGCACTGGGGAAATTGCATAAGTTCATAAAATTGTTTGACGACTTTTGCTTTATGAAAAACCAGCAAGTGTAAATCTCAATATAAATGTGGCGACGGGAATGATGATTTTAGAGTCCAAAATTATCAATTTGTCGAATTTATTCATAATTCAGTTAACCATAAATGAATGTCAAACAAATATTTGTATTAATCAAACATCGAACTAATGCAGTAAATTGGAT